>NC_138373.1:29586931-29611538 GCF_054177405.1 Leptonychotes weddellii
TAGGAAGGTTCCCCTTTCTCCGCATCCCTGCCAACATCTGTTGTTTCCCGACTTGTTAATTTTAGCCATTCTGACTGGGGTGAGGTGGTATCTCATTGAGGTTTTGATTTGGATTTCCCTGATGCCGAGCAATGTTGAGTACTTTTTCATGTGTCTGTTGGCCATTTGGATGTCTTCTTTGGAAAAATGTCTGTTCATGTCTTCTGCCCATTTCTTGACTGGATTCTTTGTTCTTTGGGTGTTGAGTTTGATAAGTTCTTTATAGATTTTGGATACTAGCCCTTTATCGCTATGTCACTTGCAAATATCTTCTCCCATTCTGTCGGTTGTCTTTTGGTTTTGTTGACTGTTTCATTTGCTATGCAAAAGCTTTTTATCTTGATGAAGTCCCAATAGTTCATTTTTGCCTTTGCTTCCCTTGTCTTTGGTGATGTTTCTAGGAAGAAATGGCTGCGGCTGAGGTCGAAGAGGCCGCTGCCCGTGTTTTCCTTTAGGATTTTGATGGACTCCTGTGTCACATTTAGGTCTTTCATCCATTTTGAGTCTATTTTTGTGTGTGGTGTAAGGAAATGGTCCAGTTTCATTCTTCTGCATGTGGCTGTCCAATTTTCCCAACACCATTTGTTGAAGAGACTTTTTTCCATTGGACATTCTTTCCCACTTTGTCAAAGATTAGTTGACCTAGAGTTGAGGGTCCATTTCTGGGCTCTCTATTCTGTTCCATTGAGAGATCTTATTCTTTTGTAATGACTGCATACTGTCTCACTCTTTATATGTGGCATATTTTAATTAATCTGCTTTTTTCCTTCCAAATTTTTACTACTACAAACTCATGTAATAGGCATCCTGGCATTTCTGCTTTGCATCAGGTGCAAACCCATGAGAAGCCAGTGGCTCCTCCAGTTTGGTCTGGGGTTTGGCATCCAGGCAGTGTTCCTTTCCATCTTGCTCCTGCCTGGCAACTAAGCACAGGCAGGAGTAAAAAGGGTGACAAGAGCCTAGCTTTCAGAGAACTCTGACTGCCCAGGATGGAAATCCACTTACTTCCAAGGAGAATTTTCAACCCCATCTCCCAAATTCTCTTTCAGTTTGGAGATAACAGAATCTCTTTTTAATTAGTAAGATGTGTCATTATCACCACTCCCTTTCTGCCTCCTGGAAATGGGTCTGTTCAGGTCCATAATCCTCTCTTTGTTGAGAAAGGACGATGGCTTTTTCGACATCCAGGTAAAGCAGAATGAACCAAGTCCTCTTTGGTGCTCACATAGCATTTATTCCTAACCCGTCTGAGAGACCAAGTGTATCTAGGGCTTTCTCCACCTGTAGTAGAGGGAGCAGGGAGGAGGTTGGTAGAACATCCTTCTCGGGGCACCTGGGTGGCTCAGTCGTTAAGCATCTGCCTTCGGCTCGGGTCATGATCCCAGGGTCCTGGGATCGAGCCCCGCATCGGGCTCTCTGCTCAGCGGGGAGCCTGCTTCTCCCTCTCCCCCTGCTTGTGTCCCCTCTCTCGCTGTCTCTCTCTGTCAAAAAATAAAATAAAAAATCTTTAAAAAAAAAAAAGAAAGAACATCCTCTGTATAATTGTGACTGGGCAGATTAGTTAGTGAACCAGAGTGAGCGAGTAGAGCAGAAATGTCCAAATTGCTCTGAAGGGGACAGCCTAGGGTCAGAACCATGCGACCAGGTGTGGGGGTGAGACAAAGCTGCAGAGGACAGTAATGAAAGGGGACGCTGAGTGGTTTGGGGAGTTTGCAGGGCAAGTGAGCACCAACTGGATGCTCTTTTTGGAAAGCCAGGGTGTCTCACTGGTGTGAAAAAGCTGGGTAAGCTCAGCGGATTCCTTCTCACATACCACCATAGCCGTATGTCAGTTTGTCTTACGACTCATCTGTGAGGCCCTTGAGGTCAGGGGCTGCATTTTATTGATGTCTATCTCAGCACTCAGCAGAAGGGTCTGGCGCACAGTGGGTGCTCAGGCTGCTTGGGTGAAATGAAAGCAGTAGTCTCAAACCTGCCTCTGCAGGAGAATCGCCAAAGTAAAACCAAACCCCACAGCCCTGGGCTTTATTCCAGACCTCAATCGGAATCTCTAGGGGACAAGTCCTGAGACTCAACTGTTTAGAGAAGATCCTTGGTTGGTTCTGAAGCATCCGGCCCTCTACTTAGCACTCTGTGGCCTGCGGTGTGGAAGCCCATCACCTGACCTGTGCTATTGTTGTGGAGAATAATCAGACTGGTGAGAAACCAAGCGACACTTGGAGAAGCAGGAGAACTCGGGTTTATTTTATGCCGGTGGACCCAGACGAGCTCACACTCAAAATTCTGGGCCCTGGGTAGTGGGGTTACAGGGTTTTTATAGGGGGGTGCGGGGGGTCAGGTTCCAAGGGCTATGCTGACTGCTGGTAGGTGGGTTTAAACTGGGGGAGGGGGGTTGCTTTAGATGGGAACGGTGGTTAGGGCAGTGCAGGGGGTTTGTGGTGGGAAGCCTGTTTACAGAAGCAGAAACAGCTGGTTATCTCTTGCTTCCAGGGGGGCTTCTAGTTATCTCTTGCTCTTTCTAGCAACTTTTCATCTACTGGGGCCTGCCGGCCTGGGCCTGCTCTGGGTTAATTTTCCTCTCCATGCCCCCCTTTCGAAGCCTTTTCTAACTCAGAATGGGCATCGACCATTACCATTGGGTTTTTGTTGGTCTACACGTCTGTACTGAGTTACCAGCAGTGGCGATTTAATTGATTTCATCTGAGAGCTGATGAAAGGGCTGATAAGATTAATAATATATGGACCGAACCGGAGTGCCAATAGAATCATGAGGAGTGAGCTGGCTAAGGGAAGGAGCCATGAGGCCCAGCCCCAGACATTATACCAATTACCCCAAGAGTTGGCTGATTCTTGGCTCCTGCGTGCAATCCGATCTTGGAGTTGTTGGATCGTGTCTCTGACTAACCCTGACTGGTTCACACAGAAACAACATTCCTCATTCAGGAAGAGGCAGAGTCCCCCCTTTTCAGCAGTGAGCAGGTCTAAGCCCCTCCGTTTTTGTAGTACCACGGCTGCTAGGGAGTCTATCTGATCTTGTATGGTCATTATAGCCTTAGCCACCTGCTCCGTATCTTCTGCAAGATATTCTGGCAGCTGGTTGTAGTAACAGGATGAGGCGATTGCTCCTATCTGTCTGCCCACGGCTGTTGTCATGCCTAGTTCAACCAATAGCGGGGTGACTTGGAGGGCCCTCTTAGACCACGTGCGTGCCAACAAGGGGATGGGAAGGGATTGATTACTGGGCACTATATCTACCCAGGGAGTTAGAAGCACCCATGTACATGTTCCTGTCCTGTTAGCCGGCAACATCGATAAATCTATCTCCCACACATGAAAAGGGTACCAGGTTCTGGAGTGCACCATGGCGTGGCAGATGTGCATCCATCATGCGATGGGCAGTTGTGGGTTTGGAGACATTGGGTGGCAGACAGACTTCCTACTGAATGTGTCCCCCCAGGACTGTGGACACAGTCGGGGGCCTGGTAAGACAACAATACATTGGCTGATTTGGGGTCTATCTCTGTGGGCTTGGGAGGGGTCGGCTGTGGGCCTGATCAGGTTAAGGAAACTCAGGGGGCTTGCTATAAGCTGAAGGGGCCCAGGCCGCAGGCAGAGCCAGCAATCAGCAGCCAAGCGAGGGTTGGCTGTGTTGAGTAAGTGGTGGACCCCTTCTGTCACATCACTTACTTGAGGGTCTAAGGTGAGAGGTCCCCGATGGGGAGGAAGCCTTAGCAGGTTCCCAGCAGGTCGGACCCTTTACCTCGGGACATCCTGGACCCCAACAGCCCCAATACAGCCTAGGCTCAATACTTCCAGTCAGGAGTTCCTTTCCTTTACTGTGACAAATAGTGACCTCCCTGAGGTCATAACATTGTCTCGGCATGCTAGGGTATACCGAGGTACAAGAACAGGGAGACTGTGGGGTTGGTGTTGCCTGTTCTGGGTTGGGAATGGCCATAGCTATAGTGAGAGTGAGGGTTCGGGCAGGGGCCTTCTGGACAGGAGTGGGGAGAGGCCATTGAGGAGGCGGGGGATCCCCAGGGGGTAGGGCCACAGAGCAGTTGGGGCATCGATCCGTCGGGCGACTGGACACGTAGAATAGACCCTCGTGTTGACAGAGGGTCAGGGGGGCTCTAGCACACGTATCGAGGACATTTGACTAAGAGGGCTGGTGGAAATGCTGGCATGTACGTGGCAGGTGGCTGGTGCCCCCTAGCATCCTTACACCCTGCGGCTGGTGGGATTGACTGTCCCCAGTCATGTCATCTAGGTAGCCCAAGCTTAGCCCTATAACCAACAGCTGCAGCGCTAGCGTCAGGGGATTCATTTTAAAGTGGGGGCGGGGACAGTTATAAGAAGCAGTAGATTCCACTGAATAGACTCCCTATACCTATAAAGACTACGGCTAGAGTGATTTTCTGTGTCCAATTCCAGTCACCTGGGGCTGACTCAGCTAGACCCACAGAGAACACCAGGGTCAGAAGTGCCAGTATTATTACTGGTATTGGATGGCACCGAGACTTCAGTGTCCAAATGTTCCCCGCTGAGTTTCTCAAGCTTCCACCGTGTGTTGACCACTTGGCCTCCAGGTTTGCGACTGGAGCAAGGTCGTGGACTCCTCAAGTGGGGGATCTGTGGATTTCTGTGGGGCGTCAGGTAGGGCCAGAGGCCCCCCTGGCAGCTGTGGGCTGCTGGGTCGTCTTCCGGATCTTTAACTTGAGGGGGTCGGTCGGGTCTCAGGCTGTCTGCCAATTGTGTGGGTCGGCGGGGGCTGCTGCCTTCTTTACTCAGCAGTGATGGATCCCTGCAACTTTAACAGCATGGGAGTTGCCAGTATTACTAGATAGGGGCCTGTCCAAGTGGGTTGGAGCGGCTCCTTCTTCTAATCTTTTACCCATTATCATGTCCCCTGGTTGGTGGGGATGGGCCCAATTACCCATGGGGACAGGGATCCTTTCTAAAACTTCTCGGGAGATGTGGCGTAGAGTTTTTCCCAGGGCTTGGAGGTGTCAGGACATATCTAAGTCTCTAATCTGTTTGAGGTCTCCTCTAAGCCTGCTTATTATGGGGGGTGGCCTGCCATAGAGAATCTCTATATAGTGTGCCCTGAGCAGGGCTAGCAGTAACATTTCTACCCAGGAGGATTGAGTTTCTTGGCAGAGCTTGGCTAAAATTGTTTTAAGAGTCTGGTTCATACACTCTTCTTTCCCTGAGCTCTGGGGTCTGTATGCTGTATGGAGCTTCCATTTTATTAAGGTTTTGGCTAGGCCTCGGACTATTTCTGCCAGGAAACTCAGTCCGTTGTCTGAGCCAATGGAAAGGGGAAGCCCATACCTGGGGATGACCTCTATCAAGAGGGCTTTTATTACTTCTCGTGCCTTCTCTGTGCACGTGGGGTAAGCCTCAACCCACCCTGAGTAAATGCAAACTAGGACCAGGAGGTATGGGTATCCTTGGCATGGCTTGACCTCTATGAAGTCGATCTCCAGGTCCTCGAAAGGCATAGTGCCCATTGTTTGTATCCCAGGGCTTGGTTTAGGTCCTTGATTTGCCTTATTTCGTGCGCACATACTGCACCTAGTACCTGTTTTGGGCACACAGGGTGGGGAGTTTGAGGATGAAATAGTATCTGCCCAGTATTTTCTCCAGGGCTGCTTTTCCCAAGTGAGTTTGTGATGTTGCTTTATTAGGGGGATTGCTACAGGACTGGGTACGGAAAGTCTCTGGTCGGGCAGTTGCCACCAGCCCCCTTCTCCTTTTATTCCCCCCCTCATTTTTTGCCCATAATTCTTCTTCCTTGGTGTAATTTGGGACAGGAGGCAACTCTGGAGCTAACAAGAGTTTAGTGGCCCGTCCCAGTTCCCTGGGGGAACCCTGTTTTTCTGCCGCCTCCCTTGCCAGATCTGGTCAGCCAGGCGGTTTCCCCCGATGACATAGTCTGTGCCCCTTTGATGGCCCCTACAGTGGATGACTGCTACCTGGGACAGTTCCCAGACTGCTTCCAGCAGTTGGAGGATTTCTTCCTTGTTAATGCCCCGTGGACATGGAGGGTGGCAAAGGCATACCTTCAATCAGTATAGATGTTTACTCGTTTTCCTTTTGCATGTCGCAGCACCTGGATTAATGCCCAGAGTTTGGCTCGCTGTGTGGACCATCCTTGGGGTAAGGCTCGGGCCTGTATAATGTTATTGACGGTAGTTACCACGAATCCGGCTCTCCATTGTCCTTCTCAAATGAAGCTGCTTCTGTCCATGAAGAGCTCAAGTTCAGGATCTGAGAGGGGGACATCGTCAAGTCTGGTGTGCTGGAGTAAACTTCGTCTATTACCTCTTCACGGTGGTGATCAGGCGGTCCTTCCTCTGCTGGCAGGAAGGGGGTGAGGTTTAGAGTCCGCACGGTCTCGAGCCTGACTGGGGGGTCCTCACATAACAGTCCTTGGTAATGGGCCATTCTGGAGCTCGTCAGCCACTCGTGTCCCTGTCCATTCATGAGGGCCGTAACTGCATGGGGGAACTCTGACATTGATATCCTGTCCTAAGGTGAGCTTATCAGCCTCCCTAATCAGGGCCACTGTGGTAGCTCGGGCCCAGAGACATGGTGGCCACTCTGATGCCACTGGGTCCAGGTGTTTTGACAGGTAGGCCACAGGCTGCTGCCAGGGACCCACTGTTTGGGTGAGGACTCCCAGGGTTCGTCGGCGTTCTTCCTTGTTGAAGAGCATCAGGAGAATCCGGTGGCAATCATCCCACGTGGGTTGGTGGGTCTGGAACAGGGACTCCAGTGTGGTTCCTTTCATGAACGAAGAGGTTGACTGGGCCGCGTTACATCTGGCAGTCCCAATGCAGGGGCGCTGGCCAGCAGTTTCTTTATTTCCTGGAAGGCCTTTTCTTGGTCCTGCCCCCAGTTTAGAGAGTCCTTGCCTGGTCCTGCTGTGGCCTCACAGAGGGGCTTTGCCAGAGCTGAGAATCCAGGGATCCAGATGCAGCAGAACCCTGCTGCTCCCAGGAATTCTCAGACTTCCTCTTTGGTCTTAGGCTGTGGGATAGAACAGATAGTCCGCTTTCTCTCTGGGCCTAGGGCATATCCGTCACCCCTTGGAGATGACAAACCCAAGGTAGCAGACTTCTTGCCGGCAGATTTGAGTTCTCTTCCAGGAAACTTTGCAGCCGGGTTCAGAGAGTCAGGTCAGTAATACCCTCGTCTCTTCCCAGGATTTCTCTTGGCTGGAGCTTGCCAAGAGTAGGTCATCCCCGTATGGGAGCAGGGTGCAGTGTGGATTTTCTGTCAGGAAGGTGGATAGGTCCACTGCCAGGGCTTCTCCAAATATCGTGGGTGAGTTCTTGAACACCTGTGACAGTCTGGTCCAAGTCATCTGTGTCTTCCTCCCAGTGTGGGGGTCCTCCTGTTTGAAGGCAAACAGCAAATGGCTAGCTGGAGCCATGGGGAGGCGGAAGAAAGCATCCTTTAAGTCCAAACAGGTAAACCAGCTTGCTTGTGGTGGCAGGAGGCTTAGGAGAGTCTAGGGGTTGGGAACCACTGGGTACAGTGTGACCAGGGTATTGCTGACTGCCCGTAAGTCCTGGACACTTCCTCCTGTTTTCTTGACTGCTAACAGTGGGGTGTTCCATGGCGACTGGCATTCGATCAGTATTCCTGCATCCTTTAGTCGTTGTAAGTGCACCTGAATCCCTAGTTGTGCCTCCCGGGGCCCTGGATATTGTCTCTGTCAAACTGGGAGGGCCCCTGGCTTGAGACCCACCACTACTGGCGTGTGCTTAAGGGCCAGGCCGGGAGGTCCTTTTTTAGCCCAGACGTCAGGGAACTCGTCCAACAGCCTGGTCGGCTTCGTGGGGTCTCTTTTTCTGGGCAGTAAAATCGCCATTCATTTTCTGCAGGAACAGTTACTGCCATGATGAGGGAATTTGGCCTTCTCAAGGTGAGGCCTGTCGGCCCCCCTGGGGTGAAGGTAATCTGGGCCCCAAGCTTCGTCAGTAAGTCTCTCCTAGGAAGGGAACAGGGCACTCTGGTAGGTATAGGAATTCATGAGTCACTGTGTGCCCCCCCTCCAGTTGGCATGTTTGGGGTCTGCAAAACTGGTGGGCAGTTTGGAAACCAGTCACCCTGACAAGTGTGGCCTTACGGCTTGTGAGTGGGGCCATGGGTGTGGTAACCACTGAATGCTTAGCGCCTGTGTCCACCATGAAAGTCAACGGCTGGCCCCCCACTTTCATTTTGACCATAGGCTCTCGGGGACCTAACCAAAGGGAGCCCGGTCTTGCCTAGTCTGACTCAATCTCAGCCAGACCCATTAGGTCTTGCATTTCAGGGTCAGGCTGCCATTTTGTTTTCCTTTTTTCTGAAGTCATTTTGTCACCCTTGTGTTGGTTCCTTAAAGTGGGGGCATTCATTTTTCCAGTGGCCAGTCTCCTTACAATAGGCACATTGATCTCATCGGAGTGGGGCCCTCCTATTGGGTCCCCCCTTTTGTGGTGGGGCTGACTGTCCGGTCGGGTCTGGTTTTCCCAGTGCTGCGGCCAGCAACGATACCTTTGTTTTCATTCTCGATATGCAAAGACCTTATTCACCACTTCTATTAGCTGGGTAGTATTCATGCCAGCGAAGCCTTCAAGTTTCTGGAGTTTCTGGCAAATATCGGTGTATGATTGAGTCACGAATGCTAAATTGACCGTTCGTTGGTTTTTTGGGGCCTCTGGATCAAATGGGGTGTACACTCGGAAGGCCTCGCATAGCCTCTCATAGAAGTCAGTCTGTGATTCTTCTGATTTCTGAATAACTGCCGCAGTTTTGGACATGTTGGTTGGCTTCTTTGGCCCTGCTCTGGTCCACGTAGAAAAGCTGTGCAGTATTGACTTAGGGTGGCTAATCCCTCAGCCGTACGGCAATCCCAGCCGGGCCGAGTGTCAGGTGCTGCCCCTAGCGCCCATGATTCTGCATTTAGGGTCCATATGGGAGCTGGCCTTGGAGCCAATGATGTGTCTCGGTGAGGATTCGTCGGCGCTCTTCCGTGTTGAAGAGCATCAGGAGAATCCGGCGGCAATCATCCCACGTGGGTTGGTGGCTCTGGAACAGGGACTCCAGGAGGTCAGTCGTGGCCTGAGGCTTCTCTGAATATGGCAGTGTGTAGTTTTCCAAATTTAGAAGGTCAGTGGTGCTAAAGGGCTGATAGATGAGAACAGAGTGTCCGGGCTGGATGATGCCATCAGCGTTTCTCTGTTGTGGCCCTTGCAGCTCACCAAGCGGCATCTGGAGAGCCGTGGGTTGGGGGAACTGGAGCCTGAGACGAGCGTAGACGTCATCGGGTCATGGGCTGGGGGCTGGGACTCCAGGACGGGGGCCGGCTCGGAATTCCCCCTGGGCTTGGCGGTTATTGAGGAGGCTGAGGTGGGCTCACTGAAGGCGGTGGGCTATCCAGAAGGTGGGGCATCAGCTGTCCCAGTGGTGGTGCACTCGGGGCATATGGCGGGGGCACGAACGGATTGTCCTCAGCCTCTGGGTCTCCCTGATAAGGAGGCTTTGCTTTCTTACAGCCCTTGGGCTCTTTTACTTGGGTTACAAATACCCTGCTCTGGCCCTTCCTATTAGTGCGGAATCAGACACACGGGGGCAGAGTTTGGGCTATCTGAAGCCAAGAATCAATATATGGGACTTGGTCAGGGTGTCCGGGAGTCCCGACCACAACTCTGTAAATGGCCTGGACGGTAGGTAGGTCTAGGGTGCCCTCAGAGGGCCAGCCGACCCCAAAGGTGGGCCATTCCAGTTCACATAATGTGCATAATTTTCCAGGAGACATTTTGATCCCATAGTCTCCTGAGAATTCCTTCTTAAAATTTTTGAGCATACAGTCTGGGACTGTAGGTTTTGAAGAGCTTCCGCCTGTGATGAACAGAGGCTCTCTTGGCCACCCTGTGTGTTCCCTCCCTGCCTCGGTGGTGCAAAGACAAACAAAGGGTGGGTGTCCCTCCAAAGGAGAGACCAGTCAGATGCCCGCCCGTCTGCTCTCCCGGAGGAGATGTGGGTGCCTCTTAGCCATAGCGAGTCCATAGAAGCCCCCCAGACTGGCGCCCTGAAAGGGCTCGCCCTAGACTCTATGAGGTCACCACGGAAACAGGTTGGGGCTCACTCAGACTCTGTAGTCTCAAGACCGTGGAGCCATAAACTCGAACAGGCCGTTCATTCACTCATACGTTCACACCGAAGTTATTACAGGACTTCCTTGCCCCTCCCTGGGAGGTCCCTGTCCTGTGGAATTCCTTTTGAAAATTCCTAGGAGGTGATCAAGCTCCCCTTTCTCTTGGTGGAGCAGGACCTGACTATGGATTATCTTCCCAGGAGGCTTACCCAGTCCGACGAGCTGCCAGGCAAGTTGGTCCACTTCTCCTTGGAGTCCGGCTGGGGCAAGACTGCCTGGGGTGAAGGAGGACCCAGAATACTGTCGGGTGGCCCACCGCCTCATTCAGGCCCGAGTCCCTTCCTGCTCCGGTGCAGCCCGGCCACCGACCGGTGGCTCGAGGGGCCAGAATGGTTGGAATCTCGCTGGGGCCTCCAGAAATGCTGCAGAAAATAATCAGACCGATGAGAAACCAAGCAACACTCGGAGAAGCAGAAGAACTTGGGTTTATTTTACGCCGGGGGACCCAGACGAGCTCACACTCGAAATTCTGGGCCCCGGGCAGCGGGGTTACAGGGTTTTTGTGGGGGAGTGCGGGGGGTCAGGTTCCAAGGGCTATGCTGACTGCTGGCAGGCGGGTTTAAACTGAGGGGAGGCAGAGGGTTGCTTTAGGTGGGAACGGTGGTTAGGGCAGTGCAGGGGGTTTGTGGTGGGAAGCCTGTTTACAGAAGCAGAAGCGGCTGGTTATCTCTTGCTTCCAGGGGGGCTTCTGGTTATCTTTTCAACTACTGGGGCCTGCCGGCCTGGGCCTGCTCTAGGTAATTTTTCTGTTCACTCTGGTTCTCATCCCAGCAGTGTCCTGTGAGTGGCAGATGGGACAGACTCCTTATGCAAGGACCCCATCTTCAGACTGTTCCAGCCAGTTCCCCTTGTCAAGGATGGCAGGGGGATTTTGTAACACGTTGCCATGGGAAGCTGGAAGTGGGTATATTTATCTCTTTTCCCAGAGACCCAGGCTATGCACTGGCTGCAGGCAGCCTGGGTGTGCTTGGGTATTCCTCCCCGAAAGTCACATTCCTTCCAAGATATTTACAATGGCAGAGATAATGGGTTATTGATGAACCAATCAGCTGGGATGGCCCCTGGTGAATTAGCTGTTAGCCACTGGCCGGCCTGGGGTAAGGGACGATGCTGGGCTCAGCAGCAGCTGGGGAAAGGTCTAAATCATGCCCATCATCTCCAGCGACACCAGTAATCTCCGCTGAAGGTCCTACCGCAGCCAGTTCCTCATACAGGGAAAGCAACTTATTTAATCTGTAGTTAATTGAAGGCTGGGAGCTTTGGAATCAGCCAGATGAGAGTTTGAACTCCTCCTTCCTCCTCCCCTTCCCGGCTGTGGGACAAATGCAAGTTATTCGACATTCCTGGGGGGCAGCTTCCTCACCTAGGAAATGAGAGAGTCCTGTCCCCGACTTTTTGGCATTGCTGTAAATAGTACAGGAAATGATGACTGTCGAGCACTTCACGGCTTACAAACCACTTTCACATTCATCATCCCGCTTCATTCCCCTAACAATCCGAGGAGGTGTGTAGCATTGGTTCATTTTCATACACAAATACACAAGGTTCAGAGGGTTTGAGTATCTTCCCCAAGAAGCAACCGTTCCCTCGCTCCCACTACAGACATGTTTTATAGCTGGGGAAACAAATATTCAAGAAGGCACATGATTTGCCTGAGGTCACATGAGCAATAATCGGTCAGCTTAGTAGCTTTCTAGAGTACTTAGAATAAAATCCAAAGTATGTATACTGGCCTTCAAGGAACTAAATGAACTAACTGGTTTCTCTCCATCTGTCCCTCTAGTTGTGGAAGGTTGAAAAAATGCCCCCAACGCTCCACCTGACCTGGTATTCAGGCCCCTTACCGTAAACTTGCATAGTATCCTCTCGCTCTGGCTCTGAGCTTGGCCACATGACTTGCTTTGGCTAAGAAAATGCTGGTGAGAGAGTTCTGAGCCCACCCTTTGAAGGGCTTGCATGCTTTCACGCATGCTTATGCCTTTGCCATTGCCGTGAGAACCTGTCTGGGCTGCTGGAAAATGAGAGACACATGAAGCCGATCTTGATACAGGACCCTGACCCCTGATACACGAGCCACAGACATATTGTCACATCCCACCAAAGTCTGCAGTGGTTCGTTACGCGGCATCGTCTTGCCAAAGATGACTGAGCGCTAAGCCCATCTTGTGATGCTCTGTCCCTCAGCATGCTACATCCACACTGGCTTTCTTTCAGTCTCTCAAACAAGCTGAGCTCTTTCTTTCTCTCCTCAGTCCCCTTGGGAATGCCTGGGATGCTCCCCTCCCCCACTGCTTCAGCACAGCCCTTCATTCGCTTCCTGCAGAGCTCAGCTTGAATCTTCCCTCCTCAGAGAGAACTAACCTTACCATTTGGTCTGAATCACGTCTTTCTACTTATTCTCTATTACAGTTCCCTGTTCTTTTTCCATGGTAGCCTTTTTTACAGTTTATAATCATGCAATATATATTTTTTTAGCTTAATGAGGTCTGCGATGACTGGATTGGTGGCTGATGTTTTATTCTCCACTCTATTCTGAGCACTTTACACAGTGCCTGGTTCAGAGCACGTTCTCAGTACATGATTGGCGAATAAATGGATACCTGAGCAAATGAATTGGCAGAACGGGGATTTCAACTCTTCACTCTCTCCTCTCTTCTTTCCCTGCGATAATCGTGGTGTTATCGGAGGTTCAGAGCTTATCTTTTTTGAAGAACCCTACCTAAAATGCACAGTTCCTTGATAGTGTTTAGTCAGGTTAGTGAGCATCTTTTTATCAGTTTACACTCCAAGTGAGCAACTTACTACTTTAAGGGATTAGCTGACAGTGAGCTGACAGAAGACATGGACAACAACTTGGGGGCGGTCAGAATACAGGGAAATGAAAGCTTCAGGAGAAAACCAGGGGAATCTGAGACTGGGGCAGGAGCATTTCTTGGGAATGGCCATTTCCCCGTTCTACATGGGGGACAATTTCTGGTTCCCGTTGCTAGCTATTGTTGGAGCAACTGGTGACATGTTGAGGTCCCCAGATTTACTCTGGAGGAGAGACACCTGGGGGGGGTAGTGATTTCTGTCCTCAAGCAGACACACATTTCAACCTGGGCCACTGGTCATGACCCTTTAGGACCCAGAGCTTGACAGACGTGGGATCTTGCTGCCCCAGGTGCTTGGCCAGAGTCTCTACTCTGGACTAGTATAAAGAAGAACCAAAGCCTTGGGGACTCTGCCGTTTTGAGTTTTATTGCATGACAAAGGGACAGAGACCAGGACGGTGGATGCTTAGCACTGAGAGTCCTAGTACTATGGGGAGAGATCAAATATAGAGAATACAACAGTCAAAGAGAAAATTCGCAGAGCCAGGGGAACACCTAAGAAAAATAGACTATCTGGCGGTCCCCGAATTTAGATGCTTCCAGAAAACTGGCAGAAGTGGAGAAAGAGAATAAAACAAATCACAGAAAAGATTCTACTCAGTGCTTTGGTTCTGTGGAACACTGTTTCCAGTGACCAGAAATTTCCAGTGGAGAGTGTCTAATTGAGCTGAGATAACCCTATAGCAGCGATTTTCTAAAGTATGTTCTCGAAAGCAGTTTTCTAGAACATATCAACAAGAATTCTAGGGAGGAAAAAAAGAGTTCTGTGTAGAAATAGATTATGAAAACATCACATACTTTATGGAGAGTCACATGCATATTTGCATATTAAAGAGTCTGAAAAATCATGTAAAGGAAAACAAAACATTTAACATTTTTTCATCTGAATTGTCCTATCGTATTTCACTAAGGAAGAAACTTCCTCCCGCTTCTTTCCCTTCCTTTCTAATTTTGTTCAATGCCAGTTAACATTCCTGCAAATCACAATTTGTGAAATACTGACCTTGAGAAATTTTTTTTCTGATGTTCCATTTTGTGCTCATGGTTAAAATAATACAAAAGGAAGCAGAATGATTATTCATTGAGCCCCACCTGTGTGTCAATCATTGTACCAAGCACTTTTTTGTATACCTGAACTCATTTTAGTCTCAAAACCACAGTGAAGTAAGGGATATTGTCAATTTTTCAGATAAGGAAACTGAGGCTCAGAGACGTTGAGGTGCTTGTCCAGTAGTAAAATGAACGTGTTGGTTTCAAACCGAGATAGTCTACTCTTGAGTCTGAACTTCCAGCCAGCAGACTATCATAATCTGGGAACTAAAAAGTAGTCTTCCACCCCCCAGCTGATCAGAAAACCTCTATATTCTGTTTATTAAAAAAATTGTGATCATACCTTTTATTTCGACGGAGACATGCTGACCAAGGGATCTCAACGTTTCTAGAGCAGACGCAAGTCCAACTGTCAGCCGGTAGCATCAGAGGAGATACACTGAGTCCACTTGCAAGCTTGGTGGGCTGAGAAGTTTGTGGCCAAATCATTTCCATCTCCTCTGTGATGTATGGATGAACGTGGTCAATAATTATGTCCTGGGGTTACATGGCAGGTAAAATTATATCTTTTTACCAGTTAGTTTTACTTTTCTAAGAAAAAAGTCTGCAGCCTGATGAGCTTTTTATGAAGAATGAACAGATCTGTCCTTGACTGCCTTATAAATACTGTATATCCCACCACCCTCCCGACGTCTTCACACAATGAAGGGTTGGCTCTGGCCCTCTGCCTTAAGTCCTGCCAAACACTGTTCACCCATCACTGTCCTGTTCACAAAAAGAACAAATCCCCCTTGGTTCTTCTCACCTCATGTCTGCCTTACTTCTTGTTCCCCATCCTGTTTATACGCTACAGCAGAGTAGACAATGCAAGGATTTGGAACCAGACAGAATTGGTTTCCACTCATATTTTTGGAGCTTTTGTTTCCTCTAAGCACTTTGTAAAAAAAAAAAATTTATTTATGGAGAGAGAGAGAGTTCGAGCAGGGGGGAGGAGCAGAGGGAGAAGGAGAAGCAGACTCCCTGGGCTCTTTCCCAGGACCCCTGAGATCATGACCTGAGCTGAAGGCAGCCACTTAACCAACTGAGCCACCCATGCGCCCCTAAGCACTTTTTTTCGGTATTACTTCACCTTATTTCCCAACAAACCCTGTATTGAAGATTCTATTGTGACCCCCCCGTCTCCCCCTGCCCAAGACTGGGTGTTAGGGTAGTTAAGTAAGGTGATCATCCAGGTCATCCTACTCGAATAGCTCACGCTACAGAGGGTGGTGGTGTATTAGCTATCCAGCTCTAACAAACTACCTGATAATGCAGCCACTTCGAAGAGCAGCATTAATTATTTCACAGTTTTTCTGGGTCCTGAATCCATAGGATTAGCTGGGATCCTTGTCTTAGGGTCTCTTAAAAACTGTCATCTGGCTGCAGCTCATGCTTCTACTTCCAAGTTCACTGATGGGCTTATTGGCAATTCAGTTCCTTATAGGATGTTGGACTACTCTCACTTCCTCAAGAGCTGTTGGTCAGAGGTCTGCTCAGTTCCTGGCTATGTGGGTCACTCCACAGAGAATCT
Organism: Leptonychotes weddellii; assembly: GCF_054177405.1. NCBI lineage: Eukaryota > Metazoa > Chordata > Mammalia > Carnivora > Phocidae > Leptonychotes > Leptonychotes weddellii. Next base: position 29,602,674 of record NC_138373.1, read on the forward strand.
TAAAACATGGCGGCTTCATCAGAGTGAGCAAGAGAGAGCGCAGAAGAGAGAGTACCAGCAAGGTGGAAGTCACAGTCTTTTGCAACCTCATCATGGAAATGACACCTCATCATCTTTACTGAATTCTACTTATTAGAAGCAAATCACTAGATCCAGTCTGCATTCAAGGGCAAGGGCTTACACAAGATGGTGAATACGGGAGGTGGAGAACCCTGGGGCCATGTCAGGAGCTGCTTCTGCAAGAGGTTAAGAGCCTGTGCCTTCAAGTATGGTTTTTCCAGCACCACCACTTACGGGCTCCATAACCACAGGAAAGCTACACCCCTTCTATTTTCTCATCCGTCATGTATGTATAATAATAGTACCTACTTCATACAGTCGTTGTTAGGATTAAATAAGTAAAGAGATGCTAAGTACCTGACAATAGTTCTGGTTGTCTTCTCCAAACCACTGTTGACCAAGTGGCTGCAGAATCATTTGGAATCCAACCAATCCCATGTAGCTTCTGGAGGGGTGTTGAGCAGAGAAAAGAGCTAGGATTCTGGAGGCTGGTATTCTAACCCTTTTCTTTGCTGTGCCATTTTTGTCCACGTTTTTTTTTCTCTTCTCAGGGACTTCATCTGTAAAATTAGGGGATAAAGAGATAGTAAAAAGCTTTCATTTTTTTTTTCTCTGCCAATTCTAAATGGTTGGCCGTGGATCCTTGGGGCTTTGTGTTGAGAAATCTTTCACTGGTGTGCAAGGGCCAGCTCCCACAGGCTCAGGAGAGCTGGCTGTGCACAACTCTTACCACCTTCTCACTGAGCAACATCCTACTCAAGTCAACCATGATGGGAGTGCTTACACCACAGATACAGGCAAGTGTTACACACTAGGTCTCTCCCTCCCCCACCTCCACCCCAAGAGCAAGTTGTTCAGCATTGGTCATCGCACTGCTCATTGCAAAACTCGTGGGAAAGAGGACCATAAATTACTGCAGTAGCTAGCAAAGACTCTGGAAGAGGATGTGGAAGAATGAGTGACTAATGCATACTTGGGTAGTTGATTCCTGTCATCCTCCCTGCATGGACATTCATGGACTGCCTGCCTTTTCAGGAGGAAGAACTTCCTGGGGCAGAGACAGGGTTGCTAGCCGGGGCTCTGTCTCGAACACAAAAGGCATACGGAAGGCCAGCGTATCCGCTGTGGACCACATCCCCTCACCTCAAGGCTCTTAAAACTGTTCAAGAAACTAGTAGCAGGTGAATGCTCAGATAGACTCATTAGAAATATGAGGATATTTTCCCCTTTCTCTGAATGGGTGGAATGCAAGTGTGGTAAATAATATGCGTGCTATGAAGTTTGCAATGTGCACAGCTGCACACCTGGACCTTCTCAACCGTCAGCTCCATACACGGTAGGTTGGTGTATTAGGGCACTCCAGAGGAATAGAACCAATATATATATATATTTATTTTCACATGAGCAACTGGCTCTCACAATTATGGGAGCTGAGAGCTCGCACGATCTACCATCTGCGAGCTGGACACCCAGGAAGGCCAGTGGTGTGACTCCATTAAAATCCAAAAGCCTGAGAACCAGGGGAGCTGATGGTATAACTCCCACTCTGCGGGCAGGAGAAGATGAGATGAGATGTCCCAGCTCAGGTGGGGAGGCAGGAAAAAAAAAAAAAAGACCGAATTCCTCCTGCCTCTGCCTTTTGTTCTATTCAGGTCCCCAACAGATTGGCTGGTGCCCACCCACACTGGGAGGGCCATCTGCTGTACGGAGTGCACTGATTCAAGGGCTAATCTTGTCTGGAAGCACCTTCACAAGCATGCCCAGAAATTATGTTTGAGCTGGGCACTCTATGGTCCAGGGGAGCTGACACATAAATTTAACTATCACAGTCGGGATGGGATTATGTCCAACTCCCCCACCCCCGACCCTGAGAGTTGAAGATCAGAGATGCCTGAGTTATATAGACTTAACCAGTGACCTTATCGTAACAAATGGCCAGGCTGGAGCCAGTACTCGGGTCTTCTTACTCCATCCTTTACTTTTTAGACATTAGGAATGAGAAATCTTGGCATATGGTGGAGAACAGGGAGTAGGGACAGACCATCCCGCTTGAACCTTCCTGCAATTCTGATGGTCTCCAGAGCAGTGAGATATGGCCACACTCATGATGTGTTACCCCGAGAGGAGCTAATGGCATAATCATGGACTCTCCACAGTCAATTACTGCAATTACTGGAAGCCACTCTCTTGTCATATTTCATTTAGCACACCATGGCACAGGAAGGCAAGTGGCACCAAGGGTCCTGGGCCCATCGTCACTGCCCTCGCCGGAGCAGGCATCAAAAAAGGAGAATGCCAACCCCAATAAACGGTTCCTGCAGAAGCCATTAGGCTAGGTGACATGTTCACTTAGGGTGACATATATTGATCATGTAAAACACGCACACTGTATAATATGATTAAACAAACTCAACCAGTTCCAGAGAGAGCCAGCTGAACTGTGTGCGGAGCCTGGCTCTGCAGCAAGAGCCCTGTGGCCCTGGGTGGGGAGGAAGTGCCTAACTCAGGGAAGGGACTACATACAGCGTGTTTGTCATCAATTATTCACTCGATATTCATTCATTCATTTATTCATTCACTGGTTCACTCAACAGGTATTTAACGGAGTGTCCACTATGTGAGGGCACTGTGTTCAGTGCTGGGGGTAGAATGATGAATGACATGAACAGTTGCCTCCACTCCCGTGAAGCTTGTAGTCTACTGGGCAACACGGGTGTTAGCAAAGTGATCAGTGTGCGTCCCAAACAGAAGAAAATGCTCTGAGAGAAAAGATTACAGTTCAGTGAGAGCATATCGTGAAGGAATCTGAGCAGGCAAGGGGATCATGGAAGAATTATAACAGTCACCATTACTGCATACCTACTGTAGTGGGTTGAATAGTGTCCCCTCAGATGCATGTCCATCCAGAACCTCAGCCTGTGACCTTACCTGCAGTCGGGTTTTTGCAGATGTAATTAAAGATCTTAAGATGACACTGTACTGAAATTAGGGTGGGCCCTCAATGCAATGATTGCAGAGAGTGGCGTCCTTATAAGAGGAGAGGACATAGAGAAGAGGGAGGAGGCCACATGAAGAACGGAGCAGAGATGGGAGTGATGCCACCACAAGCCAAGGATGCCTGGAGCCACCAAATCTAGAAGAGGCAAGGAAGTGTTCTTCCTTAGAGCCTTTGGACATGGCCTTCCTTATGCCTTGATTTTGGACAACTGCCCTCCCCCCTGCCCTGCACCAAATGAAGAGAATAAAGTTCTGTTCTTAAACCACCCAGTGTGTGGTAGTTGGTTAAGGCTGCTAAGTGCCAAAGCATTAGAAACCTTGCCAGGAGTTATGGAGTCAGCACAACTTTAGCACAGCTCCTGCCTTCAAGGAGCTCAGAGTCTTGTTGGCAGCCAGCCAGTCAATAGATACCGAAAATCTCTGTTCACCGCTGTGATCAGGATGAGCCCCGGGGTTGTGGGAGCGCAGGGAGAGAGCCCTAGCTCAAGCTACAACATCGTCAGGACCCAGAGATGAGGCTGACAGCACGACAGTCACTACACCTGTCACCTCACCTGAGCCCTGCCTTCCATCCCCAATGAAACTTGTACACCGGGGTTCATCTCCGTCATTAGTAACTAATGCCCAGCACATAAGAATCTCTGGCTGTGTCTTCACTTCCTGAGTGTTTGGGTACTTCATTTCCTGTTCACCTCTTTATTTTGCACCCTAGAACTTCCATGCCCCTGGCAAAAAAAACAAACAAACCCCAAACCCAAAAACAACAACAACAACAACAAAAACAAAACAAAACCCAACAACAACAAAAACCCAAAAACTCCCCTGGGTCCCTCACCTGTACCTTCCAGGTCTTTAGCTATCAGGGAGATAAAATGGATCAGACTTGGGTTTTGGGTGGTAAAGGGGAGGAGACAAGGATGCCCCTTAGGTCTATGCTTTGGGGGACAGGGTGGGTGATGGATGATGCTTCATGGGGTAGGGAACACAGGAGCTCAAACAGACATGCATGGGGATGTGGGGAGCTCAGACTTGGGTTTGCTGAATTTGTATTATCTGTGGATTGTCCAGCTGCTGATAGCCAATAAGCAGTTGATTATATGAGTCTGGAGTAAAGGGAGACATCTGCCCATCTTGAATTCTCTAGTGGTCATCTCAGATGACCCATCTCTGTTTCAAACCCTGCTAAGGTGTTAAAATTCGACTGCACTTAGGATACTGAAACGGTGGGGCTTGCCCCTCTCATATAATATCATATACTCTACAGACTCCAAGAGGAGTGGAAAAGGTAGGAGTCTTGACGAGCTATTGTGTTCATCCACTTGACTCCTGGTAGATAGCCTATTAGAATGAATGTAGCCAGGAACCTATAGGGTTTGAAGATTTGCAATAACATAATTTCAACAGCAAGTTGGATAGTTTAGTCCTTAGAGATACAATTTATCTTCTTCGGGTGGTAACAGTCTAAAAGTATTTTCTGGAATATCAATCCTCTGCACTTTATGGTAAGGGATTGCTATTATTTTAAGGATAGAAGTATCTTCTTTGAGGAAATTCTCACAGCTTTCAATCTTCACAATGTGGGCATATAATTAGCAAGGAATTTCTAGAATTCACCATCCAACATAATGGTGTTTTCACCACATTTTTTGGTTCACAGGAAAAAAAGAATAGAGAAAGTAGACATGTGAGCATATCCATAGACAGCAGAGATATATTTGCAAGGGAAGGGAAGAAACAGCTCTACTTCTCAAATCTGAAAGATAAAAACCATGCAAAGTTGGAGGGAGGGCAGACAGATGAGGCCAGTGGCTCAGCTGCTCTTTGTCTCGGGTTTCTCATCTGAAAAGGAGGATAAGAAGACCCTCCTCGTTGCTCTAAGGAGTAAATGAAATATTACTGCAAAGCCCCTTTCACAGAGACTGGCAAATAGTAGTTGCTCAATAAATGGCAGCTTTCAATGAAATTTGAAATAATGGAGAGCCTACCCCCCAAAAGAGTGCTGTTGATTACAATTTCAGATAGCCTGGTCATGGATGTGTTCTTGCCCCATTAGACTTGGATTGTGAGCCCCAGGGGGGCTAGGGACACAACTTAATTGTCCTAACAATAACAGTGAAAATCATAACAATAGTGAGCATATATTGAGCACCTACTGTTTGCCTAGAGAATACTCAGATGCATGCGGGGCTTGCATTATCTCCTGTAATCCTCCCAGCAACCCAGTGGGATTAGCATTCTTTTTCCCACTTTTTGGTGTGAAAAGGGGGTCAAGGCGAGAGAGAGAGAGACAGAGAGAGACAGAGAGATCCACACTGTCTTATTTATGTTGGTATTCCCAGTCTCTTGAACAATCACTAGCTAAATGGGGCTTCACGAAGGTCATTTGAATTAGTGACTGAATGAATAAATGGAAAGATTGCAATGGATGAAGATAAAGACCTGAGCCACGGGGCCCTAAAACTCTGGCAGGCTTGACTTCTCCTTCATGCGGATCTACACTTTTAGCCTGCAGGGACCCGGGCATTTCTAGAGCATTCTTTGGGTTTTTCCCTCCTCCAGGAGCTGAGCCAGGAAGTCACTGCACCATCTTTTTACTTTGTGGTTCTAATTACCTGCTCATTGGCATGCAAGGACCTCCCCAGCCCTGTTCCTGAGAGGCAGTGGAAATTCTGTGAGAATCGTACCCATTAAGGCCTTTTATGACCACCATTATATAAAAAGAGCATCTGGAGCCTGAGGAATTATTGCAAGCTTTTATTTTGTTTTAAGTATAACTATCTCCTCACACCCTTCTTCCCTCGGATGATGGCAATAATAGTTATAACTGCACATTCTCTCTCAGGTCAGAGCCTGTGGTCAGAGCCTGTGGTGGACAGCAACCTTTCCTCCTTCCTCTCAGTTTTGTTCTGGCACCTACCCTTCCCCCATGCGGCATGCACCTCTTGGTCAGCTGACCTCACTCTCAGTCTTGGATGGACCCGAGTGGTCTGAGGGCAACCCTATCCCTTTGCAAATGGCTGGTTTAGGGACAACCTGGTGGTCTAACTGACTGGATGCTGGGAAGTATGCTGGGGTCCTTTGGGTAAATCTTCCTCTCTCCTAAGAGACAACCATGTGAAGAAAACATGCCTTACTTCCTCTGAATGCCATTCTATTAGGATGTGATGCCTGGACTTGCTCAGCCAACTTTCCACCAGTCTGTGCTGAAGCAAACACAGGAGATGGTAAAGCAGAGATGTGCAAAGGTCCTGGGTATCTGATGACATCACTGAGCCGTTCTCCCTCTGCACTTCCCGTGATGGGAGATACCATGTGTCAGTGTCGTTCAAGTCAGTTTCATCTGGGTTTCCAATATTTGCAGCTAAGAGCAGCACCCTCATTACTGAAGAGCCCCAAGAAAAAAGAAGCCCCAGAGAGAGGACCAACTTTGCAAGATAAAGTCATTTTCCAATAGAATAGAGGCAGTCTGCCTCGAAGAGTTAGGTTCTCTTCAAAGTGTCCAAAGTTCTTTTATCTTGGGGAGTTCTGAATCCTAGAATTTCTGGCTTTAGAAGGGGCTTCAGAGATAACTTACTTCCCAAACTCAAGCCCTTGGGAGGGTGGCGTCAGTATCACCAGGAGGGATTTTAAAAAATAAACGTTCCTGGGCGCCTGGGTGGCTCAGTTGGTTAAGCGACTGCCTTCGGCTCAGGTCATGATCCCGGAGTCCCGGGATCGAGTCCCACGTCGGGCTCCCTGCTCGGTGGGGAGTCTGCTTCTCCCTCTGACCTTCCTCCCTCTCATGCTCTCTATCTCATTCTCTCTCTCAAATAAATAAATAAAATCTTTAAAAAAAAAAAATAAACGTTCCTTGAGCAGTCCTCCAGAGATCCTAATTTCAGAGGTTTGGGATGCAGCCTGGGAATTCATATTTTTAAAAGACTCCCTGGGTGATTCTGATCATAACCCCCAAGTCGTTGATCTAAACCTGTGTTCTCCATCTTCCCCTCAACCCAGCCATGGAACCCCCGCCTTTTTTTTCCCAGATAAAATCTAAGGCAGGAAGTCAGTATATAAAACAGACAAAAATGGGGCTTAGCATATTCCAGATCCAGTAATCCCATTCTCGGTATTTTATCCAAAGGGATTGAAATCAGGATCTCCATCCTGCACTCCCAAGTTCATTGCAGGATTATTCACATTAGCTAAGAGATGGAAACAACCCATATGTCCATCAACAGATAAAGAGATAAAGCAAATGTAGAATATAGATACAGTGAGATATTATTTAGCCTTAAAAAAGAAGGAAGCAGGATTTCTAAACACAAGGTCCTTAACCAGAGGAATTACAGGTTTTCCCCTTACCTTTATTTTTTAGTATGATATCTCCTTTATGTGCAAATGTGCAGCTTATCTTTCCAGAAAGGATACAATGTTTTACCTCTGTGTTAGAACAATAGACCTTTTACAGCTTAATCCTGTTTCTAACATAAGGGGGAAAAATCGGTATGCTGGCCTGTTCCCCCAACCACGGTCCTCTACCATTCCTCAAGTCCTCATCTTGAATTTACTGGCCACAAATACCAGACTCACCCGGGAGCCCTTTTAACCCAAGGGGTGAGGTGTTGTACTTTGAAGGGTTAAATAAAGCAGGACCTGCATTTTGGAGAAAGCCTGTAGTACCACCTGGCGCCAGAGAGGGGCAGCATACAGCCATTAGCATGGAGGGCCCAGCCTCTGCGGAGCCCCGCTCTCCTTAGTAGGGCTCAGAGGTCCAGGCAGGAGGCTGGAGCCTTAAGAAAGCTAGCTGAGGAATCACAGGTGAAATGGAAGAACCAGGGCAGAAGCAAACACATGGAGAAATGAAGCTGAAATGTTCGTGGAGTTTTTGAATCTGGTGTGCCTGAGCCACCACCTACTTACTCCTTCACATGGGACGAGTGCGCAATCTCTTGTACCCGCTCACTCCGGCATTCTTTCCATATGTCATTTCTTCATTCATTCATTCATTCGCTGACAAGGAGAGAGCAAATGCCTTTTAGGGACTTTGAATGTGTCAAGGGGCTAGGCTCTCAGGAGACATGCCACAGGGTTTGAAGTCACAGTCCTGCGCTGAGAGGTGAATCAGATGTCAGGGACTGGGGTACCAGACAAGTTAGAGCACATGCTGGTTGTGCTGTGGAGAAATGGGGAATATGGCTTCCTTCTGATGGGGCAGCCTTCCCTGTCCTAACCAGAAGTAGGACCACATGCTTCTGGTTGGGCAGACTGGGTACAGCTCAACGTCAGAGTCCCACTGCCCCCAGGACTGTTCTAGATCTATATCCTCATTACGAATATTTCCAAGAGATGGCAGTAGAGGGTACTAAGGATGGGGTGCTACTTGGTAATTTTCCTCATGAGTCCTGCCGAAACACGGAGTGGAATTCTGGAGGAAGCAGTTTCACTGTGACAGGAAGCAGCATCTGTCTGCCTTGCTGGACAGCCAGGTGGACCCTGGGATGGAGCAGCGAGGGTCCCGACCACCACTAAAACTAGACCTGATGGGAAGCAGTGAGGACCCTCACGGTACACTTGCAGCAACACGAGGAAAACTTGACTTGGATACATTCCTACAGCATTTCTTTTTTTTTTTTTTTTTTAATAAAGATTTTATTTATTTGAGACAGAGAGAATGAGAGAGAGAGAGCACATGAGAGGGGGGAGGGTCAGAGGCAGAAGCAGGCTCCCTGCCGAGCAGGGAGCCCGACGTGGGACTCGATCCAGGGACTCCAGGATCATGACCTGAGCCGAAGGCAGTCGCTTAACCAACTGAGCCACCCAGGCGCC
>NC_138373.1:29612038-29635976 GCF_054177405.1 Leptonychotes weddellii
CTCCCTGCAGAGCAGGGAGCCCGATGCGGGACTCGATCCCAGGACCCTGGGATCATGACCTGAGCTGAAGGCAGTCGCTTAACCAACTGAGCCACCCAGGCGCCCAAGGTTTCCATTTTTAATGAAGGCTGATACACAGCGCCTTCCTCTTTATGCTTTGATCAATCAATGAGGGGAATCACTCCTGGATACACCGGGTTGATTTTCACACCGGCAAAACACACCAGATGCATGAAGTTTCTGCACATTTTCTAGTTAGGCTTTATTACCAAGTATGATGGTGAAGGATGTTATACCCTCGTATTGATTTTTTACAAGTTCTAGTATTGGAGATAAGGAGAGTTCTTCCATCAGCTTCCAGCAAAGAGAGAACAGAGACTGTTAAAACTCCTCATAACAGCTTCCAAAGGAAGACAACAGTGATGGATTATAGACTGTCCTGGAAGGGAGGGGACATGCTCACTGAGCACATGGAAGCGTTCAAACATGAGCCACACGGATGAGAAGGAAGATATGCTCTCTGTCCTTTCCTTCCTCCCTTCCTTCCTCCCTTTCCTTCCTTCCCTCCCTCCCTCCCTGCTCTTTCCTTCCTCCCTTCCCTCCTTCCTTCCCTCCCTCCCTGCCTCCTCCCATCTTTCTCTCTTTCCTTCCTCCTTCCCTTATCTTATCTCATTTAATCTCATAACAACCTATGAATGCCTATTCTTATTCTGCATTTTACAAATGAGGGAAATAAAGGACTAACTGCCTTGTTGGAGTCCTACAGTTTGCAGTGGGCTAGCTGGGATTTGAGCCCCAGTCACATCAGACTGTGAGACTCAACAATGGAATGCAGTCAGTTGCCTGCCTCTTCCAACTTTCTTTTTCCATGTTCATCCCAAGAATTCGGCACTCAAGGATGACAGAACACTGGCTGATTGTGCTCCTTGAGACGCCCCAGCACCATGAAATGCATATATGAGAAACGAAAAGAGGACTGATCTACAATTCCTATGCTAATAGCATGAGAAATTAGGTTTGCATCCTATGCACGGGAACCTAGTAAAATGATTTTATAAAAGCATCAGGAAGATTTTATAAAAGCATCAATATAGAGATACTCAGTAAATGTGGACTGAATTTGTGTTAAGGTAATTGGGCAAGGAACCAAAACGGGTGAAGAATGGGCATTAGCATTTACCAAAGAAGAAGTAAATAATAAACAAGAATAGGAAAAGTTCTCATGTTCCTAGTAATCAAAGAAAGGCAAAGTAAAATAATAGGATCTCAATTTTCAGTGATTAAACGAAGATTATTTTTCTAATCTTAACTCCTGCTATATTGAGGGTGAAGATGCTGGGTCAAGGTAAACATATATTTTCATCACTGACAGTGGGAGTGAAAATGGATAAAAACTCAAGGGTGATGTATCCATTCGTGCCTCTGGTATTTCCTGGGCACTTACTATGTGCCAGACTACTGGATGCTGGAATCCACAGGAGTGAATGAATCCAGCTCTCACCCTTGGGGAGTTTATATGCCAGTCGGGGAGAGAGGTATAAACTGAATAATATCACTCATGACTGCAGAATGGCAAACCAAAATAGGAGTTGTTTAAAAAAGAGGCATGTATCAAATGTGAATATAACAAAGAACCCTGGTCTAGACGAGATAAACTAAAAGCGTTTAGAAAAATGAAAAAGAAAAATATTCTGAGTTAACAGTGCCATATAAAAGGAATAAAACATACACGTTTGATTCAACAACTCTGTTTCCATCAAGTTTTTGGAAATCATCACTGATTTACATCCATCTTTATGCCCAAAGAGTGTCATGATTGTGTTGTTTACGATAACAGACGTTTGGACACAATATTCAGCAATGGGAGAATACTCAAGGTGTGGTATAAACACAAAAGGAAACTCCGGGCCTTACTTAGAAATCAGGATCTTGAAGCCTTTAAGTGACACGAGTTACACGCTAATAGAACGTTGAGTGGAGACGAGCAGCTTCAGAGCCGCACACATATTATGATTTTAACTGCATTACACAGAGAAAGGAAGTGGAACAGAAGGCAAGGTGAGTCATATTTTCTTTACTACATTTATCTGTGTTTCCCCAGATTTCCGCAATGAGCCTCTATTAGTGCATTATAAAGAAAATGACTAAGTTTTAAACAGATGATAGATTCAATTCTTGAGTCGATGTTGAGTGGGTGGACACCAGGTGTATATATGCAAATGCAAAAACAAATGAAATGTACCCCCTGGCTGAATGCAGTCTGGCTTTGGAAGAGGACTGACCATTTTCTCTTTCAGATCAGACCACCCGAGGGCCCAGCTCACCTGCACTGTCTGTGAGCTTCTCTCCTGGGAGTGGGAAAGAATTGAGCTTGGCAGCTAACACTGACGGCATGATTTATTTAACTCATTTAATTAGCAATAAATAACACTATTCACCAGGCCCTGTTCTTGGTGCCCTATGAATATTAACTTATCGATCTGCCATAAAAGTATTAAAAAATACTTTGATTCGGCAATTCCATTTCCATCAAGTTTTTGGAAATTATCATTGATTTACACAAATCTTTATGCATAAAAGGTTTCCCTAATTCTGTTGTTTATAATAAACAGAAATTTGAGCTTAAAAATCCTATGGGCTTCAGATGTCCATCGACAGATGGACACACACAAAGAAGATGTGGTACACACACACACACACACACACAGTGGAGTTTTACTCAGCCATCAAAAAGAATGAAATCTTGCCATTTGCAATGACGTGGATGGAACTAGAGGGTATTATGCTAAGTGAAATAAGTCAGTCAGAGAAAGACAAATACCCAATGATCTCACTCCTGTGGAATTTAAGAAACAAAACAGATGAACATATGGGAAGGGAAGGAAAGATAAAATAAGACAAAAACGGAGAGGGAGGCAAACCACAAGAGACGCTTAACTCAAACGAACTGAGGGTTGCTGGAAGTGGGGGGATGGGGTAACTGGGTGATGCACATGAAGGAGGACACATGATGTAATGAGCACTGGGCCTTAAATGCAACTGATGAATCACTAAATTCTACCCCTGAAACGAATAATATACTATATGTTAACTAAATTGAATTTAAATAAAAAATTAAAAAAAAAATCCTATGGGCTTGTAAAATGGTGCAACCACTATGGAAAGCAGTTTGGTAGTTCTTCAGAAAGAAGAAAAGAATTCTACACGTAGAATTGCCATCTGACCCAGTAATTCCACTCTTGGGTATGGTTGATCCTTTTTATGTACAAATTCTGTGTTGGCAAATTTGCCTATTCACTAAAATTCATTTGTAAGCCCCAAATCAACACTCGTGGCAATGCACGGACACATGCGTAATGGAAAAATTTAAGTTGCTCACCTGGTACCTTCCCAGCTGAGGTCAGACCAAGTGACGCTGTGTCCTCTTGTTTCAGCTCTCCCATGGTGAGGATGAGAGGATGGAGGCAGGAGGGGCGGTGCCATGGAGAGCAGGAAGCTCAGGCTCTGGGGCCAAGTGACTGGGGTCAGGAGGGTGGCCTCAAGAAAGTGACTTCGCACTTCTGAACCCCATCTTCTCCTCTGTAGAATAAAGAAGAAAATAGAAAACAGAATCTGCCAGGATAAACTGTTTTTGGGATTGAAGATTATAATCTGTATGATACGCATCTATCTATTTCCCCCAGGAACAAGGACTTAGTATTTGCTAATTCAGTGTTCCCTGCAACTTTATAGAACATAACTACAACACATAATGAGAATTGATTGTATAAACCCCAAAGAATCGAAAAGACATATCTAAATACTTATACACAAATGTTCACACTAGCTGAAAGATGGAAAACCTCAGATATCCATTAATGGATGAATAGAGGAGCAAAATGTGGTATCTCCATATAACGAAATATTACTCGGCCATAAAAAGGAGCAAGTATTGATACACATTCAGTGTTCATGAACCTCAAAAACATAGAGCTAAGTGAAAGAAGCTAGACACAAAAGGTCACATGTTGTATGGTTCTATTTCTGTGAAATGCCCAGAGTAGGTACATCCGTCAAAACAGAAAGCCGATTAGTGATTGGCAGAGGCTGGGGTGGGAGGAAACAGGGAGTGAGTGTTTCATGGGTCTGGGTTTTCCTATTGAGGGTTATGAAATGTTTTGGGGCTAAACAGAATGGATGGTTGTACAACATTCTGAATGTACTCAATGCTGCTTTTTTTTAAAAGGTTAATTGCATGTTGTGTGAACTTCGTCTCACTAAAAGTAATCCTGTGAAGTAGGGATCAGTATTATGCCCATCTGAGAGCTGAAGAAATCAAATCATTTGCCTAACACACCCAATTGCAGGAGGTGCCGGGATCAGAACCCAGACCCCCGATTTGCAGCACAGAGGCACTCAATTGCCGGGACAAGCTTCAGCCTTTGCAGAACAAAGCGGAGATTTGGGCTCATGGTAGGTTCTTAGCAGATGCTGCCTCCTTTCTCTGCTGCTTCCTTTGCAAGCGGGAACTGCATATGATCAGACTTCCTCACTGTCATTTGTAGAGAGAAAAAAATGCAAGTTTTTGATTCGTCTTCTATTAAGTAAGTCAGGTTCTAAGAACATGCTCTGTTGTAAAAACTGAACATGCAGGAAAATGTGGCATGAAGCTGAAGAAAGCATCCATGACAAAAAAAAAAAAAAAAGGTCCAGACCTGCACTTTTCTAAATGATGTAGGAGAAAAATAATGGGCCGGAGGACAGAAGCCCAGCTGTGTTCCCCCAGGTCGCTAAGATTTATCACCTACACATGCAGGATGCTACAGAAAAGAGATCTGGTAACCACGGCCATAAGTCACAAGCCAGCCATGCAGCCTGCTACCTGCTGATAGTACCTACAACGTGGGGCTTGCATCCTCTGGACCTGTCGGGGGGGCGGGGCCTCGTCACTAACAACCCCGCCTCCTTCGCGGCCGACTCAAGGTCTGTAACAGTAGCACAGCGCGTGGGGACCTGGCGAGGGATGAGTTTCCACTGCAGAGCTGATGGTTTCATGGTTGTGGTTGGGCTCGGGAGACAAAGCAAGGCAGACAAAACCACCCCCAGCTGTTGGCCTTACATTTGTGCCAACAGTTCACTCTCCTCTGAGGGGAAAAAAAAAAAAAAGGCTCAAATAATCAGAGAGTTTGGGGGCTGAAGTATCCCTTAAAGATGGCGCACTGTATTTGCAGGTGGTCTCCACGCATTTAAATCGGTGCCTAAAAATTACTCCTCATCCAGGGTGCCCACAGTGTGAATGGGCTACAGAGAATCAAACATACATAAAATAGCGGTTTGGTTTTTAGCGGTGGAAAGAAGTTTGTATCGTTTCATTACGAACGGTTGCATTAGCACAAGCAAAATAATGTTTTTATTGCAAACTCCATTGAAAATCACTCCAAACTCATGGAAGATGAGATGTACTCTGTCCTTTCTTCGGTCTCCCCAAAAAGTCCTTATAAAATTAGGATTTTTTTTTTTTATACCTCTGCTTCTTATATACCAGCAAATATGGTGGTTCAATTTCTGATCTGCTCTTTTGACTCTTCTTAGTAACAATGCCCAGGTTCCATTCATTCATTCATTCATTCATTCATTCATTCATTCATTGTGTTAACTAGGCTACAGGAACTTGTGATTTAATGAGAGAGTTTGCTTCTCTCCTTTTTGGCTACGATCAAGTGTAATGAAAGAGACAGATATCCACTGGGAACAAGTTTTACGTGGATTTTTCACTATTCTTTCTAGCAAGTTCTGCTTCTCAGTCACAGAAGGGGTCAGGAGTTTGGATTTGGTTGTGGGTAAATCCTAGAATCTCAGGCTTCTGGCCACAGGGACTATTATATGCATGGGTGGGGTTTCTGGAATTGTTCAGGGAGAAGATGAAATATTTGATGGAGAATGTCTGTTGGGAATACTCTTTGCCTTCACCTTGAAGCACTTTCAAGATTCTGAATATCTTTTACTGCCTAAAATGCAATAACTTCTAACCTAATGGTCTGGGGTGGGGGAGTCCTTCTGCAGGGACATTTGTGCTATGCTTTGAGGTACCCAGTGAGGTTGCTATCCCTTAAAACATCACCCATGTTGACCAATGCCTAAAATTCCACCAATAGATAGGGATTTCTTTAGGATATTTATCATCTTTGTTTCTGAGGTTTTCCACCCAAGGGCAAACCAAGATGTGAAAAGCTATTCATTCCAGCTTTTTAAATGTGTTGTATGTACCTTCATTAAAAAATACCTCATTGCTAAAAAAATTCTAACCATCACCTGAGCTTTCAGCAAGTTGTAATCACTGATCACAGATCAACATAACAAACATAACAATAAGGAAAAGTTTGAAATATTGAGAGAATTGCCAAAACGTGATACAGAGACATGAAGTGAGCAAATGCTGTTGGAAAAATAGCACCAACAGACTTACTCGACACAGGGTTATGGCAAACGTCCAATTTGCAAAAAACACAGTCTCTGTAAAGCCCAATAAAGCAAAGTGCAATCAAAAAAGGTGAGCCTGTAGAGTAGAATACGTAAGAGATGGGTAGGAGTCCATGCTCTTGGGTGAACCTCTCAGCTCCGTCCCTTAGTAGCTGGGTGATCTTGGGCAAGTCACCTCTCGGTACCTCTATTCCAGGGATGTTCTAGAACTGGCTTCCACTGGCTCACGAGAGCTGGTTGTTGCATACTCAGGAATTTTGTGAGCATGTTGTTAAATTGTTGGTAGCTCAAAATTGGCCATGGTGGGAATACTGACATCACAGAAATCAGCAAACACTACAAAGCAGTCCTCTACCCTCTGCCCCCATGAGAGGATGGGATGACCAGCACACCACCGCTCAGTTCCTCATGGGTTCCTTGAAACAATTATGAGATACTTTATTTCAAGGGCTCAGCACAGTGCCTGGGACTTAACAAGCACCTTATTAAAGTTACTTACTACCACTACTACCAACAATAATTAAGTAGTAATAATGTTATTATAGTGCTTTGGACATAGTAGGTACTTGAAAAATCTTAATCTCTTCCCTATCTGTTCATTCTTATGGTTTCTGCAAAAGGGAATCTATAGTGAATCTATGCAAAAGGAAATGCCAAGGGGACGGTTTGTCTTTCAGGGTCACTTTTGACCCTTAGACAAAGTGGAAGCTTCATTCCTTCTTATTGACCATAGTTCGGGGTGGACCCTCAGATGCTCATGTAGCCATGACTAGGAGCCAAAGCCAGTCTCCATGCTCACTTTGCCCATCCCACTAAGTTTTCCGCTCCTGCCACAGCAGCTGAGTGACCAGGGGCTCTCTTCCAGCATCATGAAGCTGTCAGCACCCATGGTGGGCCCTGCGAAGTATAAAGGACAATTTATCCACAGAGCAGTGGCAGCATCGTTGTTTATGAAATGATAACTGCTTCAGGTAGCAGCAAGTTCCAACATTAGCACACCAAAAGCTTTGAGCTGGACCATCTGCTGCCACGTGGACAATCTGGTGGGCTTGCCAAAGCCATTTATCCGTGTCGAGTGCATATCCACACTGGCCAGTCCTCATGCTGAGCAGAAAGGAAGTTTAAAGAAAGGCCCATCATTTATCATTGTAGACAGCTGGGCTGGCGTGTGGGCGAGAGTATTTTTTTTTTTTTCCTTGAGAAAAACAAAGACCCTGAAGATGGGTAATGCTTGCTCAGCTCTAAGCTCCTTGCTAAGGACACCCTCTCTAGCTCACTCCTTTCTTCCTGCTTTTCTAGATGGTAGAAACAAAGTTGTAGTCATGGATCCTGGTTTCCCTGTCCCCAAATCTCATGAGCTGGTGGCACGTGGAATTCTTTGGTTTTGAGCTGGGGTTGGCATGTTTATTTGTGTCCCCTGAAAGGGACCTCCAAAAGGGAACCTTCCTGCCACACACAGGGAGACATTGGTCACAAAGGCCATTGAACTTGGAGCTCACAGCGCTCCATGTGAGTGCAGGCTGGCCATCTATGTGTGGGGAAATGGGGATGTGGAAACTCAGCCTCCTGGACCCCAGCTTTGTGTTCTGCCACATGGTCACACTTCTATCTCATAGCCCTGTTTGTGCATGGAAGGCCACTTGTGATTTTTGTAGGCCTTCATGCAGAGTATTCAATGAAGTGTTTTGTGACTGTGTTGATATAAAGACAAAAGATATTAATATTATATATGAAGACATTTTCTTTGACGTAAAAGTTCATTTCTTTCTTCTGGCTTTCCCCAAAATTGAAACATTTTTGTAGACTCTGAGAATGATCGTGGGGAAAAGAATATATTTATTATATTATATAAGAATATATTTATTATATAAGATGGTTAAGATACTTCTACTGCAACAACCTGTCTCAACGTCTCAAAGGGTGGTTGTAAAGGTTGTATGCATTGATTAACATCAAACTCCTAAGGCAGTTACATGGAATATATTAAGCCTTTGCTAACTGTTAGCTCCTCACCTGCTCACTTTGCTAACTGTCTTATTTATAAGCCAGCAAGCAGGCTGGGAAGCAGTAGACATACTGGTTAAGAGCAGAGCCTATTGAGTGAGAAGACCTTTATGAATAAGTCCTAAATACCCAAGAAAACACTGCCACTGCATTGAGGTCCCAATTCAAACCATTCCTCTCTGCAGTACTTTTGTTACCAAATCCCATTTAAATGACCAGTGTTGCACATATACAAAATTGGATGGGTGGTTAATGATGCGTGAGCACATTTTATAGGAATCCACTTGACCTGCAAGGGATCAACTCCGTGATTTGATTAAAGGCTTAACTTTTCAGAGTCTGGCTCTGACCCCATATTCATAGATAAATCTCCAAAGCTGATAGATCCTGACATTTAAGAGTTTGGCCCAAGGTAAGGTGATAATCCATTTTCCATTTTCCTAAGAGATGCAATAAATGGAGGCATGCTCTAAATTAGCTGCATTATTTTGGACAACGCTTATACGCTCTCTTGGCCTCAGTTTCTCCATTGGTAAAATAACAGTCAAGCTACGGAAGGATAGCTAAAATTCTTCTCAGATTGTGGGGGATTCATGAAATACTTCCAGTGACTGTTGGGGAAGTCTAGTGGGCAAGACCCTGCTCCCCTCCCCTTTTTCTAGAAAGCTCCATTGTCACCTTTATAACTTCTTGGAGTTCACGTATGAGTTTTATGGCCAAAATCGAGTTTTGTGGCTAAAAAAACTAAGGTGTATAAGACTGGACTAGATGACACCTCTATTCAATACTAATTATTTGGAAGCAGGGGCCAAATCTGAGATAAATTTGAATAGGAATACATGTAAGATTCTATACTGAATCCCCCAAAGAACAGCATCCAACTACAGAATGAGGGGATATGCTTAGGAAAACACAAACAAAAGCTACTTGGGCGGTTTGGCTGGTGGAAGTGTCAGTATGAATTCAAACTGGGATGTTTTCATAAGACAATAAGCCCAAGCAACTCTTGGCCACTACTGCAACCAACCAGCACCATGGTAAAGTAATGTGCGTTTGGGCTAACTTAACAGAAGGGTCATCCTCAGAACCAGAAGGGTGAATTTCCCTTTCTACTTCTTGCTGGTTGTAACACACACTAAATTTTAGGGGTATACGTGTCATCACGATGGTATTTCATGATTTCGATGAGAAGTTCCAAGAATATCCACATCCTTCCCACTCAAACACCTCTTCTCAAAGTTCTTTGGGAAATTATAAGCCAATAGAAATATGTTGCAATCAAAATCACCATAAGCATTTATGTACAAGGTTAAGAGAAGTTCAAAGTGCATGGGATGTATCGTCTTATTAAATCTCATTGAACTGTCATAGCCACCCTGTGAGTAAGTTCTTTTAGCTTCATCTTTTCTTTCCCCCCCAGAGGAGGAAATGAAGGCACAAGGATGTTGAGTAATTGGTGCAACCTCATAGACAAGAGGCAAGTGAAAATCCGAGTATGATTTTGCTACTAGCTATGTCAAGGCCAAGGAACCTCCATGAAGGATTGCAGGAGAGCGGTCTTTGAGTTTCTGGCTTCTGCTTGAATCCTAGGCAAACTCTCTACCTCCTCCTTTATGCATGAATATGAATCGATGGGATCTTCCCATATCTGGCCATCCATATGGTACAAGAACTCAGAGCAGTGTCTTTCCAGTTTATGGAAGAAAACAGAGCACCATTCTGAATGCCTTTGAGAAATCAGAGCGCCCCCGACCCTTTTATGTTCTATCAGCATGAGGTGAGCAAAGCAGATGACAGTGTCTTCTGCATGCTTGCCTCTGAACTCCACAGTGCCCGTGTCCACTGTAGACCCGGCCAAGCAGTATCTTCATCCTGAACCATCAGATCACTCTTCCCTGCTCTTCTGAAGGAATGAGGGATCAGGTGGCCTAGAAGCAAGCCAATGTGGTGGAAGCTTTCACCATTGTCCTCTGTTGCAGACATCCTGAAGGCTGGACTCTAAGTGGGCATTGCAAACTCAAGTGTGTGTGACCAGGAAAGGAGAAGTCAGAACTTGGTCATAAAGCAGTTATCCTCATGTACCTGAAAAGCCACGACTGAACCGAGATACATCTTGCTGAGTGTGGGTCACAGGGAGAACCCTAGTCAATGAATATGGAGCAGTAGACTTTGGTCTCTGGTCATCAGAGCAGTCCAGCAATGGTACGAGTTGCTTTGTGAGGTAGATTGTCCCAGTCATGGAAGATGTTCAGAAACTGGAAGATGGTTGACAAGGACTCTGTGGATCACCTCTACTCAACAGGCAGCATGAGGACCAATTCCAGCCTATGCATTGTTACTAGTCTGCAGCTAAGTAAATATGGAAACTGAGTGTATTTAGAAAATTTATAGGAATTTGACACAGTAATTTTTATATCTGTTGAGTCTAATAATAATAAAAATAAATAAACATGGGCTTGTATACTGTACATTTTATTTTTCCTGGTAACTTTTTTTTTTTTTTTAAATACAAGCATTGGCGTATGGACACGTAAAATAACGATGAAGTCTTTCTCCATAGTGAGTTTGAGAAGCACCAGTGTGTAGGGGGTTTTCTGACTGGGGCATCTTTAGGGGGTACAGACTGGACTGAACAGACACTGAAGTCCGTGGTCAGCCCGGGTCATACCTCCTGCGATGAATGATGAATGCAAATCACCTAGGACAGTTCCAAGCACTTGGTAGGTAGTCAACACAACCTTTCTTGCATGAATTTCATGATCATTATAATGCATCCATTTGGGAGGTCACCCGTTTGTGCACAAAATTTAAAAATTTTATGTTCACAACCTTAACTTTCTTTGTACTGTGGGCCTCTAAAAATAACCCCCACCTTTCCTTTCCTGCCATGGGTTTTGCGTTTCATTTGTACATCGGGCAGTAAATGGGATGAGGTCAAGTGGTCATCACTTACAGATATCCTAAGCCTTCTTTTTTCTTTTTTAAACCATTCTATTTGAACTGAAACTTGGGAAGCAAACCTTGATACTTGAGTTCTGGTACTGTAATGCCTCATGGGTAGCCTGCCATTCCAGCCCGGGGTTTTGGGATGACAGAATGGGAGGCGGGTTGCCGCGGCGCTTCTGGCCACTAGGTGGCGAACGCAAGCTCTCTCTGCTTTTACCGTAAGCTTCTGTTCAAACACACCGGCTGGGATCAGTTTAGCGCACACAAAAGATGATGGACGAGAAGTGACATACAGAGCAGGGTAAGTTGGAGTGAATTATCCTGAGCGTACCTGACCAGGGACTTTATCACTTCTTTCGTGGGGGGGAAGGGCTGGAAATGCTGCTTGAACTAACTCCATAGTAAATTACTTCTGCTTCCCATCCCACGGTGTGTGATACGGCATGTTCAGCCAAGCCTGTTTTTCCCTTCGCTCTTTTTTTTCCCGTAAAATACTACATTAAAGAATCCCTCCAGATCTTTCTACTTACCCATGTATCTTGCCTCATGAGTTTAGCCACCATTCAAATGACCACAGTGAGAGAGAATCAGGTGTCAGGACACCATACAACGTGCAGTTTCAATGAACAAGGCTCACTTCTTGCCCAGGTGTGTGAGGTACCGCATACGTGGTCAGCGGCTCGGACACAGCTAAAACAGAAATGAATGTGTGCGCTGTGTTTGGACAGATGAGGCCCCCATCCTGCCATGCTGCTGTGAACTGACACCTTTCACGTTTGAAGGGAGCCGTTCCCCACCATAAAGCTGGAAGGCGGCACTGAGCCCATCCGCTTTTGGCAGGTTTGAGGAGTCCAGATGTCCATCATGAAATGGGTTATTTAATGTATCTGTGGGCTGTTTGCAAAATGGGAATGCCTCCGTCTTTGCAAACACCAAGTGGGCAAATGCCAAATGTGTTTGCCATCAACATCAACTTGTACATGGGTACCAAATGCACATAAAGGACCCTTTCTATTCAATCCAATGCAAATCAAACATTTTGCATTTCAATTCACGTCTACTTAATTCTATTTCTTACCCAGAAGTAGCTCCATTAGGTCACCTTGCCAAACTCTTGGTGTCTCTGTGGACCCCTCCCTATGGGGCAATTATCAAACTTATCTGTCTATGCAGGGCTTGGATGTGGCACAATGCTGACCCTTACTCACTTTCATCATAACTCATCAAATCCTGCTTCCCCGAAAGGAACTGGAAAAATAACCCTGGTTTACATGAGATGCCTTCAAGACAAGATTCTGGAGAAAATAATTCATTTTGCGCAGAAACCAAAGTATGGGCATTGTCAGGCCGCCAACATCAAATGCATTACTTAATCCCATCCCCCTAAATCCATGGCTTTTAGCCTTGTGTGTGTGAATGTGCGTGCATTGGTGTGCAAGACTTACACCTTTGAGAATGTGTTTACAGCAACTGATTCATTTCCCGGGAGGGGACATGTACATATGTACATGTACTCAAAGTATTGTAAACGTTTTTGGTGGGCTCATGGACCTTCTAGACGTCTGTGGATTAAGAAACTGTGCTGTATTTTCTACATATGGTTCAAATCACATTGAAAGTCTACTAAAATTGATGGTAACCATCTGAATGTTGATCTTCTATTCTCACTCAATATAGTAGACTGGATTTCATTAATCACATTTCTGTAACTTAGAGTAAATATTATGAATGGAGGTTACCGCCTGTAAAGGTCCTGATGGAATGGACAGACACATTGGAAGTGTTAACTTGGAGCAGGAAATTATTTTGAGTAAGGAGTTAGTATGTAGCCAACTTATACTGTCTTCTGTGCTCAAAGAAACCTTAACCACTCCTAGCGCTATCAACCTCCAAGAAGACAGTGGGATCGGATACACTGACCAACATTTCACAGACCACACTGTCTTCTGTTCTGCATGCAACCTGACCAATATAAAAATTCGCCCCTCACCAGAGTTCTGCCTGATGCACCTTTGCTGATGTGCTTTGCCTGCCGTTAATCTCCTCTGAGTCCCGTGGAACGTACTCCCGTGTCATTGGGTAATTGTTAAAACTGCCGTATTTGAATTACTCTGGTTTCTCAGTTTCCTCGCACGTGCGTCCACTGAGGCTTTCCCTCTCCTACCCTGTTCCCCCCAAAATGGTATTAGTCTTCCCTCCCTACCCAAGCCAATTTTGGATGAGGCTAGACATTATTATGAAAGTCAACCATTTCTACCAGCTTTGAAACTGTACCCCCCTTTTCTTCTCCCAATCAACTTCAATCGAAACAGAAACAGCTCAGACATCACTTTCTCCAGGAAGCCTTTCTTGACTGAGCTTCTCTGGGCTGGGCATCCTTCCTCTGCACTCTCAAGGTCCGCCTGCATCTATTTATAGCACAGTGCTTATTATATCACGTCATGCTTGTCCGTTTGTAAGTCTGTCCCTCGACCAGACGGGGACTTCTGTCCTTATAGCACAGGACAGCTCCGTGGGGATTATGGAATTCACAGATGAAGGCTTCTCATTGAGTCCTGACTACAGTGTCAGCCATGCCTGTCCCCCTCCTCACATGAACCCTCTTTTCGGGCCATATCCCTTTTGTAAGCCTCCTGTTGGTTATTTACCTACTGGGTTGACTAGTCTTTCTCCTGGGTCACTTCCAGACCCCAGTCCCTTCCTGTGCTCTAGGTGAGCTCTCTCTGAATCCCAGTGCCTCCTCTTCTCCACTCCACCCGTTTGGAATCTGGGGTTCCACTGTCCACATTGCCTACGGCACCTGCTCCAATTTTAACTTCAAGAGATTGCTTCTTATGAGTCTTATAAATTGACATCATCCTGGGCCATTTATCCTTGTTTCCCAATTCGGGACGGGGCACCTTTTGGAACAGACTAACTCATCTCACTGACTGGGAAGTGTTCCTCTCCTCTCCCCAGGGTAGCCTATTTCTGGAGAGTCTGTGGACAAAGAGCATCCCGTTTCCTGCAGAGAATGTGCAGGGCTCATACATAGCCCAGCTCCAGGGCATCCCTGCAAACCGGCTTAGACACAGAACAGTGGTTCTCAAGCGTCGGTGTAAGCAAGAATCCCTTGGACGTGCTCAGTGAGACCAGACTCCCATGGTCTCCCTCAGAGGTTCAAATTCAGTACTTCTCAGGTGGGGTTCAGGAATATGTATGTTGGATAAACACCCCCAGATAATTTTGATGGCAGTACTATGTGGCTCACAAGTTCACAAATGGAGTAGCTCTGTCTCAGTGGAGTAGAGGATGGTCCATCTTGGAAATCTACATTTCACGTGGGAGGTGGCAGGACATTCCAGCTCAGGCACGGACTTGAGAGACAGAAGACAGACGCACACTGGTGAGAACCATGGCTGGACCACATACTGGCTAGGTTATTTGGAGACTACTACTTAACCCTTTTTAGCATCAATTTCCTGGTATGCATCCTGGGGTTTACTTTTCAGGGTTTTTGGCGGGCTCAGAGACAGTGTAACTGACCAGTGTTCATGGTGCCTAGTGTGTGGGAGGCACTCAGCAGGTGGTGATTTTATTGTCATGTTGTTGTGGTTAATATCCCTTTAAATTCCAATGATCAGCTCCTAGTCAAAAATGAATCGGAACAAGGAGGGTCTTCCAGAATGCCATTTCCCTGCGACACTATGCTTTCTGCCTCTTGCGCCCAGCTTCTCTTTAAGTGGTAATACTGGTTTCAGAGAAGAAGTTCCCTTCATTTTATTTTAAATACCATAGGAAGTCAGATTTTGACAGCTCTTGTCTGCACGGATGTGATGCCGGGAGAAGGGATGAGGAGGCAGGCAAAGGCTCTCTCTCTGCCCGCGCGGAGGTGTGCAAAGTGCCTGATTAGCCAGGTATTTTTAAAGTTTCACAGGTGTGAGGCAGCCTCCGCTAATGAGAGTTTTAGGGGATTTCTCAAATCTAAAGTGAAGGGTGCCAAGAGTGGAACATGACCTTGGGGCTTTCCTGTACATGTTAACTAATATTACAAAGAACTCTCAGAAAACCCTCTGAAGTCAACTTTGGGAGGAGCGGGGAACAGGTGAGGCTCTGGGGAACTGGCAATGGAGAGTTAATGATGGTTGCTATAAATAGTTTCGTTCTGAAGGCTGGGGCAGAATATCACCAGCACTCTGCTAAGAGCATGAAACAGTGGGATCTGCCCCAGAAAGGGCGTCAGGGGTCCCATGACAGCGTTTTATTTGGAGGCAGAAGTTAAAGACAACCATGTGGTAGAGCCACCAAGGTACACAGCTGGATGGGAGCTCCACAGCCCGCCAGCCCCACAGCCTCTCCTCCCATACCCTACCGCTAACTCTTGCCAGCATTCAGATCTATCCGAAGATCTCCAGGCTGGGACGTCAGCTCACCGAGAGTGGGAGAACCAAGGCGTCCTGAGCACCTGTTATGTGCCCCCCTGCCCCCCCCCGCCCCCGCCCCGTGCTTGGCAGTCCACGTGAGACCGTGAGAAGGTATCCTGTTCCTATTTTATAGGTGGTGGTGGTACGTGATGTGGTGGAGAGGCTGAGGAATGTTCCAAAGTTCCCACAATCCTAAGTGGCAGACAGAGTGTGGGCTCCAGGCTCCCTGTGCTTACAGCAGCTGACTTATGAGGACACAAGGTGTGAATGGGGAGGCTTCAGTGGGCTGCAAATATGACTCTTGTGAAGGCACAAAAAAAAAAAAAAAAAGCCATGACCTCCAAGAGGATGACAAGGCAAAGCTGGGATTCCAGCAAGAGCCAGAGCCCTCCTGATCGGGTAGAATCTATTCTTCTGGGCGAGGAGTCATGCCCAAGCAAAGCAAGTGAATGAAAGAGCTTGAACTCTAGTGGGAAATTCTGTTGCCATGTGGAGAAACTAAGGCAGAAACATAGGTGAACGGACGGGACCATTATGGGATTGGGGGAGTGTTAAAGAAAGGTGTGACCCAAGGTCAAGGGGACTAAGTTGACTCAATGCTAGGTGTTTTATTCAGGCTCACCAGATGTTGAAGTGGGGAGTTTTAGATCTTTCTGGACCCTGTCTTAATCACCACCACATGCCCCAGCACCTGGCGTAGCACCCGGCACATATCTTCACCAGGCTACCCCCTGCCCCTGGCTAACGGGGAGTGCCGTTCACACATGCACGGAGGGAGCCAGAAATCCTGGATTTGAGGACTCGTTCTGCTGCCAAGGTCTGCGTTGACCCAAGCAAGACAGAGTTTCTTCATCTGCAGAATTTGTAAAAATTCCTTCCCTACACACTTTGCAGGGGGTGCCGTGCAGAAGAGACACAAATATGCTCCCTCTTTGGCAGCCATCTGGGCGCAGCCCAAAGTGGTGGATCTCAACCCTGAAATATCTTTGAAGTCTCACACTTTCTCTTAAGAAAAAAAAAAATAACCCCACACAATTCTATATTCTGCTCCATAATATATTCAAGTTTGTTTTATTAATAAAAAATAATGTTGTTTCTCCCCAAATTGAATACATTTGATACTCTAGAAGGATGTCTCCGCCCCGCCCCCCAATCTTTTATGCCTCCCGGTACACTGCATGCCCCAATTTTAAAAAGCCCTTTGAAAAGAATAAAGCAAAAATAAAAGAAAACTATAAAGCACTGAACAAGTGCAAGGCATTCTTAGAGTTCTTATTTATTAATAAATAATTGTTTTTAATAATTAATGCCAATCAAATCCATTTAAATGGCCTAAGCAAGTCCTTCAGGAATTCGAGGCAGCCTTAGCCACAGCTCAAGAAAAGCACAGCCGGAAAGAGAGCATCTCCATTCCTGATTCAGCGCCGGCGGAATATTTTTGCTTTTCTCCAGTGCTCCTGGCTCTTAGATCGGGCTTCATTTTCCACTTGAAGAAGAGGAAACGGAAGCTTAGCAAGTCAGCCATTCTTCCAAGGGCACCCAGGTGGAAGCATGGTTGAACTGTACTTCAAAAGCAGAGGTATACAAACTGCAGGCTACATGCTGTGGACCAAATCTGGTCAACTGCCGGGCTTTGTAAATAAAGTTTTACTGGAACACGGCGAGGCCCGTTCTCGTCTGTACTGTCTATGGCTGCTTTCAGGCTATTGCGGCAGAGTTTAGTTGTTGCATTGGAGACTATATGGTCCACAAAGCATAAAATATTTACTACCTGACCCCTTGGCAGGGAAAGTTGGCTGACCCCCATGCAGAGCTCTCACTCTTCACCTCAATCCTCACTTTTAAGACCTGAGGTTCTGGCTCTGTGGGAGCCTGACCCCGAAGCCTCACAGTGCGCAGAGTGGAGGGCAATCAGTGGTCCAGCAGAGAAAAGGTCCTGATGGGAGAGCTGGGTCCACACCTGCTCTGCTTCCAAACGGGGGGGGGCCCACAAGGCTCTATACAGATGGCCCGGCTTTCATACTGCTGCTCCAGTGAGCTTTTGAACACTCCCACCCGACTCCTCCCACTTGCTAAAATTCCTTCCCTGACCCCCCAGTACTTCGTGGTCACGTGCAGATTCCATGGCATTGGGAGGTTACTCATGAGCCCATCCATTCACATCTCCCTAGCCTCAGTGCTTGACATTTTTTTTTTTTTGGATGGGATTTCTATCTCTTTGCTGCATTTCCATGTGTCTGAGCATCCTCTGAAAGGGGTATCTCTTGCCTAAGGGATGACTTGCTGATGTGACTAGTCAGAGCCCAGGCTAATGCCGATTGGCAAGTGGGGTTCCTGTGCCTCAAGGGAGCAGAACCCTGTGGGAATGACCTCTCGCCATCACTGTCCCCAGGTGCTAGGAACACTCACACTACTTCATCTCTTTCTAGTCCCTCTCCCCTCCTCTTCCCTGGGGAGGCAAATCAGGACAGGCTGTCCTCTCTCCTGCCATTCCTACTGTTGTAGATTCAGAAGGGGAAGGGTTTGCTGATCTCTGCACCTCCGGTCTCACCCGAGCTATGCAAAAGCAGATGTTGGCATGCTGGCTAAGTCACTGGGCGAGTCTGTTTCAGTGGCTAGCGTGTGTGGGGCTTACTGTCTTGGGAAGCTCAGACCTGAGGACAGATCAGTGGCAGGACTTGGCTGTCCCTGTGCTCTGGAGGAAAAACACTCTACTAACCCCCAAACTCATTCTGGAGTCTAACATCTTCATGCCAGACACATGGAACCTCACTCAGCTACCCCGAGACTCCGGAATCTCTACATATTGCTCCCTTTTTAAATGAAATACCCCTCTCCAACTGGCTAACTCCTACTCAGTCTTAAAGACTTAGTGCAGGATTTGTGGAGGGTTTCTTGGGGCGGGGGGGGGGTCTTCTATGCCTCTCTCTTGGTTGTATATCCCTGCTCCAGGCTCTGAGAGTTTTCTCTGCCTGTTCTGGCACTGATTATACCTTCTTGCAACTGTGGATTAACTTCTCAAGGCTCTCATTACACCGGGAAGTCATTGAGGGTGGCTACTGTCTTATTTGTTCAAGCCCCATTCTCCCAAATTACTAATTCATTTGTCATAGGGTGCGTGCAACCCTTAGGGTGCATTTGGCTTCAAGTAACAACTGAGCAAAGGTGACTGAGACCCAACATCTCGTGTTTGCTTAAATGGGAGTCCAGAGTGCGAGGGTCCCAGGGTTGTTTCGGGCTTTCAGCAACGTTATCTCAGACACAGGCCACCTGCTATATTGGGGAGATCTCCCTTCCCGGCCACAAGGTGTATGTCTCAGCTCTGGACATGACATCTTCACATGGTGACTTCCAAACAGAGCAGAAAGAGGTGTGAAGGGGGCCACTAAATGCTTTCTACAGCTCTGCTTTTCCTAACATTGCCGGTGGGGGAGGTATTTCCCGGAAGCCACTTCAGCTAATTTTTCCTTATATCTTACAGGACAGAGTGAGGTTACATGCCCTCTGCCAAACCAGTCTCTGCAAAAAGGGGGATCTTTCTATTGTGATTGGCTTGTAAGAGTGGTAGTTTTTTGGCAAATAAACCCCAGATGTCTATTCACTCCACAAATTTTGTATGTAGGGGGCAATTTGTATTCAAAGGGTCATTGTCATCAACCAATGATGGGGGTGTCCCTGTGTCACTTTCATAAGGGGGTGATGTTCTAGTCAAGGGAGGGGACAAAAGCTACACTGTTGAAAACTCCATCCTCCGGCACCATGCCAGACAGAGTATAATGGAAAGTCATGGCACAAAACACTGCTGCGGCCACCACTGGCGACCCCAAGACAGCCAGTAGCTCCTAGAACAGATTTTAGTTCTCCTCGGTTCAGTAACTAACTGCTGACGACTTCTTAGATGTCACTCCCAGCTTTTTTTTTTTTTTTTAAAGATTTTATTTATTTGACAGAGAGAGAGACAGCGAGAGCAGGAACACAAGCAGGGGGAGTGGGAGAGGGAGAAGCAGGCTTCCCGCCGAGCAGGGAGCCCGATGTGGGACTCGATCCCAGGACCCGGGGATCATGACCTGAGCTGAAGGCAGACGCTTAACGACTGAGCCACCCAGGAGCCCTGTCACTCCCAGCTTAAGACCATGGGGTTAGAGTTGCAAACGGGACCGAGGATGGCCCTTCCTGAAGCTTACATCAAGGGGAGATCCACAGTGGACAGAGAAGATGAGGACTTACCGGCCCTGGAGGTGCGTGTTCAGCCCACTCATCCATTCATCAGACATTTCTTGTGAACCTACTACATGCCAGCCACTACAACCCATGTTGGAGATCCAGCAACGAACAAGACAGAAAGGGTCTCTGCTTCCATGAAGTTTATGTTCTAGCTGGGGAGACAGATGATAAGAATGGGAAGGTGCAGATAAGGGGAGGATGTATCTAGGGATCAGTGCTGCTAGTAAACAGGGTAAGCAATGGAGAGAGGATCCAGTTACATGAAGGGGTGTGTGTGTGCATGCGCCCTCAGCAGAGGGCACTGCAAGGGTAAGGGGCTGAGGGTAGGAAATAGTTTTGCCCGTTGCAGGCATGTCCCAGGTGACTAATCCAAGTGAGTACGCGAGAGAGTCCAGGCACGAGGTGAGGCTACGGAGGAAGGCAGCGGCTTTGTAGGTCATGCTAAGGAACTTCTTTAAAATACATCTGCCCTGGGCGCCTGGGTGGCTCAGTTGGTTAAGCGACTGCCTTCGGCTCAGGTCATGATCCTGGAGTCCCGGGATCGAGTCCCGCATCGGGCTCCCTGCTCGGCGAGGAGTCTGCTTCTCCCTCTGACCCTCCTCCCTCTCATGCTCTCTGTATCTCATTCTCTCTGTCTCAAATAAATAAATAAAATCTTTAAAAATAAAATAAAATACATCTGCCCTACCTACTCTTGCGCTAGCATGAGCAGCATAGACAAGAAATGCATAAAATACTTCAAATAGCAGCTGTGGGGCTTGCTTGAGCACATTATTTGTTATTATGTTATTTGAATTGTAGGATGCAGCTAGCATGAATACTGCTGTTTGCACAGCCTTATTTGCTTGGTATACTGTGGTCCTGGTTAACGCAGGCGTCTGTGCAATCTTGCTGTGTTCTATGGCTTCCCGAGAGAAGCACCATCGTGCATTCAATAAACCCAGCAATAAAGCCCGTATTAATAATGTATGCAGAGCTATATATGTCTACTTCTAAGGTGCAGAACTGCAGTCCAAATGCATCCCTTCTCTCTCCTCAGATGAATGTAAGTGGCCTGAACTATGTTAGATGAGGTTTCTCTCCCGACCTGACACCCCTTTTCACTACACTGCATATTAAGAGCTGAGCTAAGTGCTGCCCCAGCCCTGGGACCCCTGCATACACATTGCCCCTTGGATCCTGGATGATTATTTATGCAGGAAACCGGAGATAAAGCATGCCTCGAAACACGCTATGATTCACAGCTAAAAAGAGAAGTAAGTAACTGGAAACCCTATGAATAAAAAGATGGATAAACTTTCTTGGAAGACATTCTTTATACGAGAAGAGTTCAGTGAGGCAGGAGGATGCAGGGGAGAAGGCATCTAATGTGTGACGCACACCTACTATGTGCCAGAGACTACGCTAGGATATCCGTGTGTGTCTTTATGCCAATGTTTGTGTCTCCCCCAAATTCACGGTTTGAATCCTAATCTCCAACGCGATGGCAATTAGAGGTGGGCCTTTGGGAGGTGACTATATCATGAGGGTGGAGCCCCCAGGAATGAGATGAACGCCCCTTCTACCATGTGAGGTTGTGTCCGAACCAGGAAGTGGGCCTTCACCAGACACCGAATCTGCTGGTGCCTTTCCTTGGACTTCCCAGCCTTCAGAACTGTGAGAATAAATTTCCATTGTTTGTAAGCCACCCAGTCTATAGTATTCTATAGCAGCCCAAATGGACTAAGACAACATCATAATTTTTCTCACATGATAACAGAAATATTCAGGACACTGAAGTAAAGGGGGGAAATGAACATTTCTGGAAACCTACTATGTGCTAGATAGTTCTGTGTACACTGTTTCATTTTACCGATTCCTCATACCAGACCCATAATGTTATTGATCAGTCAGGATGGACTAAATATTGCTGCTATAACGAGTGACCCCAGAGTCTCCATGGCTTCCAGTAACAGAGGCTTATCTCTCGATCATACTGCACACTCAGTGTGGGCCAAATTTCTCCTGCTCCATGACATCTCTAGTCTCTGTCTGCAGCACTGCTGATCATTGTGGATGAGGGAACGGACTGCCTGGGGAGTCACCTGGGGGCTATGAAAGCTGCTTGGAATTGACACACGTCAGTTCACATCACATGTCACTGGCCATGATCAAGTCACGTAACCAAGCGTGAGCTGAACAGGACAAGGTTGCATGATCTCCCTAATCTCCCTAACAGCCTCCTCACAGGTATCCCTAACTCTGGTCAGAATGATAACCTTTCTAGTGCAAATCTAGCCACGCTTCCTTTGTATGAAAACCTTCGTTCCTTCTCCCTTTCAAATATCCCATTCACGAAGTGCTCACGATGTGCAAAGCACTTCGTATACTTTAGGATCATGGTACTGGCCCAAAGAGCAACCTCACTATCTTGATGGGATTTATAGTCCAGAGGGGGAGACCAAACTTACCAAGAGTACAGATGCGTGTCACACGGCAATGGCGATAAATTCTACCAAGGAGAGAGAAACAGTGTGCTGTGGGATGAAGTCCAGACTCGTAAAGGATGCATCTGGGCGTGTTGTTATGTTTGCACTGTGCTTTTCTCTCTGCTTCATGAATCTTAAGATTATGTGGCACAGGGAATGTGTCTTCTTCATAATTTTATTCTCAGAGACTTCTCTAGAGGCTGTTACATAACAGGAGCTCATTCCTTGGCGGTTGATTGAATGAATAAATAAACTATGTATTTTATTCTGTGAATTATACTTGCATGTATTTCCAAATCTGGGGTGAGACGGGTGAGGAACTGGGCAAGATGAATAGAAAGAGAGGGAAATCATGTTTAAAGTATGGGCAATGGCATCACAAGACCTCAGGCTGTGTCCCAATAGTGGCACTCGCTGGTTACAAGACCCTGAATAAATTACACCTGTACTCTGATCCTTAGCATTTATCCCATAGGATGGTGTGCAAATTGAATAAAAGAAGGCATGTAAAATGTTTACTGTGATGCCTGGGCATCAGCAATCCTTCACGAAGTGCTACATCACATCAGCAGTAATATTTCTTGAGAATATCCTGTGTTCTAGAAACTTGGGATGCACTTCACATGCATCATCCAGTGCCATGCTCACAACCAGCCCCAGGCATCCCACTGTATAGATGCACACACTGAGGACTGGAGAGATGAAGTATCTCTTGCTAAAGCACTCGAAGATTAAGCTATACCGTCAGGAAAATCATAAATTTCTGCCATAGCTGTTTAAGGACAAGGGAAAATGACAAAAATAACCCACATTGGGGATTCACTTAAACACTGGTCTTCAGCGGTTTCTGTTTCCTAACCATTTCCGTAGGCCCCAGGGATTGATGGGAGCTGTTGGGTTTGCCGAGATTACATTCTGTCCCGTCACGGGGCCTCCCCAAGTAGAATTACTCTTGATATATTTTACCTTTAGTGTTTTTCATCTGTGAAAGCAATCCCATCTCTTTAGAACTTCTGTGAATATTTAATACACATAAACTGCTGCAGACTTTCACTAATACCTGGCACATAGCAAGCACTAAAAATGCTGGCAATTATTATTAAGAAAATATGGTGTAGGCAATTAGTCAAGGAAAAGAAATAAAGGGCACCCAGATTAAAAAGAAAGATGAAAACTCTTTTTTCAGATAACATGATCTTGTCTAGAGACAATTCTAAGGAATACACACACACACACAAAATTATTAGAGCTAGTAAATGAGTTCAGCAAGTTTGCAGGATACAATACACAATGCACTTGGTATATATAAAATATATACTATATATATATACACACACACACACACTATATATATAGTGCCATTATATATATACACACATAATATATACAAGTTTGCAGGATACAATATGTGTATAGTATCATGTGGTATAGTGT
>NC_138373.1:29636076-29682530 GCF_054177405.1 Leptonychotes weddellii
TAGTGTGTATATAGTATATATAGTATACATTATATACACTATATACACATAGTATATAGTGTATATATATAGTATATACAGAATATAGTGTGTATATAGTATATGTAGTATATATTACATATTATATACATATAGTATATAGTGTATAGTGTAGATATATAGTATATACAGAATATAGTGTGTATATAGTATATATAGTATACATTATACTATATACATATAGTAGTGTATATATAGTGTAGATATATAGTATATACAGAATATAGTGTGTATATAGTATATATAGTATACATTATACTATATACATATAGTATGTAGTGTATATATAGTGTATATATAGTATATACAGAATATAGTGTGTATATAGTATATATAGTATACATTACATACTATATATACATAGTATACACAATATATATCTATACTATAGACACTATATATATCTACACTATATATATATATATCACTTATATTTCCATACACTAGTAGTGCACAATCTGAAAATGAAATTAAATGAAAACAACTGAAAATAATAAAATACTTAGGAAGAAATGAACAAAAGAAGTACAAAGCTTGTACACAAAAAGCTGCAAATCACTGCCAAAAAGAAACTGAAGATAGCAAATAAATGGAAAGACATTCCATGTTCATGGATTGGAAGACTTAATACCATTTAGATGGCAGTCCCTCCTAAACTGATCTACATATTTAATGGAATTCCTATCAAAATTCCGTGCTCTTTTTGCAGAAAGTGGCAAGCTGATCCTAAAATTAATATGCAAATGTGGGACACAGAGGAACCAAAACCATCTTGAAAAAGAAGAAGAAAGTTGGCAGACTCAACGTTTCCTACTGGAAACGATCCAGTTACCTATTAACTGATGAGTGGATAAACTATAACATATCCATGCAATGGAATATCGTTCAGCAATAGAATGGAATGGCATATTGATACTTGCCACAACATGGATGAACTTTGAAAACATGCTACGTAAAAGAAGCCAGACACATAAGAGCACCTGTCACATGATTCCAACTGACATGCCCAGAAAAGGCACATCCACAGAGGCAGAAAGTACATAAATTCTTGCCAAAAGTGGAAGTAAGCAGTGAAGAATGGGAAGTGACTGCTGATTGGTAGAAGTTTCTTGGGGTATTGAAAATGTTCTGGAATTAGATAGTGGGGATGGTTGTATGACCTGTGATTATACTAAAAACCACTGAACTATGTGCTTTAAAAGGGTGAATTTTATGGTATGTGAATTATATCTCCAAAAAAAGAGAGAAAATTCAGTGCAGGAGGACCCACGCTTCTCCGAAGCCAGTTGCCTCAATGTTCCGAGCTCGGCTCTGACGCTGGCTGAGAGGCCTTGATACCTAACTTCTAAGTACATCAGTGTCCTCATCTGTGTCAAGGATAAAAGAGTTTCTAAGCCATAGGGATTTCTGGACGGACTGTAGGAGTTCAAGCGTGTGAAGTGCCTAAGACAGTCCCTGCATACAGTCGGAGCTCAATGAGTTGTTGTCCCTGGCTCGTAGGAGTTATAGTCTAGACAGATGGTTGACACACAAACAGAAAAGGACAATACAGCACGTCAACCGCTGTGATGGAGAGAAACACCAGGTATTTTTGGAGTAGTTGGATAGGTTATCTTATCCAGCCTGGGGAAGCAGGGAAGTCTTCCTGAAGGAAATGATACCTGGAGTGAACTTAAAAGAAAAGAAGGTGTCAAGCAGGTAAAGAAGATTTTAGTAATTCCAGGTAGAATAGCATATCCAAGGCTCCCACTTGACATGGTGCCTTCTGGGAAGAGAGAATGGGAGATGAGACAGGAGTGAAATATGGAGCTGGGGTGGCAAGCAGGGGTGAACCCACAAGAGCCTTAGGGAAGTTTTGTTTTTTTTTTAATAACTGGGTTTTATCTTGGGGACAGTAGGGAGCCATCGAGGGGTTTTAAGTGAGGAATGATACGATTAGACTTGAATTTTTAAAGCCCTTGATGGCCTTGGGGGTTGAGAATATTTTAGGGATGGGCAAAAAAAAAGCCAAAAAGAGATCAGTTGGGGGGCTAGCCTATTCCAGGCTGTGAAGATACAGAGCCAGCAAGTAGAAAGAAACCAACAGTGTGGTGAGCAATCCAGGTAGGTGGGGTGGATGTGAAGGGCAGTGAGCTGTCCAGTGTGGCTTCTGCATCCTTGGTTTGGCTGAGAGGGGCAAGTGGTACCTTCTCCTCAGGGGGAAAGCCCATGAGGAGGAACATGGGCAGAGGGAGAAATAAAATGTTTTTCAGTTTGGGCAGGTTGAGAATTAGATGTATGTTGGCCTCCAGGTGCTGGTGCCATTCTTCAAGGCCAAGGTCAGCAGCCCCATCCTTAAATTCAGGCATTCATCACTTCTAAAAAGCTGGTGTCTCATGTCTCATGTCTTTGAGTTCTCATACTCAAAGCTGCTATCAATCACAGGCATCTTTGTGTGAGCTTGGCCACGTCCCTTTGTTCTCTGAACTTGGATTGTATGACCAGTCAACTTGGGTAAACGGTGATTCCTTTCCTATGTCACTCACAGGGGGAGTTGGTGGGAATGAAATCCATGCAGAAAAGTGATGTGTGTGTTGTGAAGTGTTGTATACGCAGAAGGTGCTATCATTATAACATATAATAAAATAAATAATAATTCCACGAAAAATGAAGGGCTCCCGAACCAGTTTTCTTAAAAACAATAAATGCTTAGATCAATCATAATAATGTTAATTAATACCTGGCATCTATTTGACACTTTGCTGTTTGACACACTGCTTCCACATTTATTATCTAAGCAGATCCTTCCGCGTGTAGACAAGTCTGAGATAATCATTTTGTAGATGAAGAAATAGAGTGACAGAGAGCACTTAAATGTATTTCCCAGGGCTGCCTAGCTAGTAAGAATCAGAGATGGCCTGACTCCTAGTCCAAGAAACTTTCCTCTATACCACATATTCTCTTTAAAAAATCACTTACAAGATCTGGGTCTCTAGATTCTCCATGTTTATGGCAATTACAGAGACTGGTATTGCCTACCTAACATCTATTTTCCTCTTGTTACTTAATAGCAAGTCTGTGATTACATCTGGTGTAGCAAAGTGTTCAGCTACTATGGCACATATCCCAGCCTTCCTTGTGGCAAAGTGGGACTATGTGTCTAGTTGTCTTCAATTATGTAAAAGTGGAAATGAATAAGAGTATGAGAAATTTTTTTAGAAGGAACTGAGTTCATTGGGAAGTGGGTCCTTTTTGCCTTTCCCTATTCCTGCTGTCTGGAATGGGGATGTGATGGCTGGAATCCCTGCAGCCATGTTGGACCACGAAGTGACCTTGAGGATGAAAGCCTGCATTCCTAAGCCACCCTATGAGCCCTGAACTGCCTACCTCTCAACTTTGTTTTCAGTTTTATTGAGGTATAATTGACAAATATGAACTTTATATATTTAAGGTGTATAACCTGATGTTTTGATATATACATGCATTGTGAAATAATCACCACAATCAAGCTAATTAACATATCTGTCACCTCACAAAGTTTTCTTCCCTCCCTTCCTTCCCTCCCCCCTTCTTTTTCTTCTTTTAAAAAATGAAAATACATAAGATCTACCTTTTTAGCAAATTTCATATAGTATTGTTAGCTATAGTTTTATTGCTGTACGTTAGATCTTCAGAACTTATTAATCTTGCATAACTGAATAACCAACATCTCCCCACTTCCCCTTCCCCCAGCCTCTGGCAACCACCATTCTACTCTCTGCTTCTATGAGCTGAACTTTGTTTTTAACATGAAAGAGGCAAAAAGAAAAAAAAATTCCACCACATTTAAGTCCCCATCTTCTTGGCTTTTCTGTTAAATGCAGCCAATAACCGATGCACGAAAACAGCCTGACATCTCTTTCTACAGGGTTCACAGCCAAGACTCCCCAGCTCCTAGATCTGGGGGAGATGGGTTCTTTCCCATGGTCA
This sequence comes from Leptonychotes weddellii, assembly GCF_054177405.1. NCBI lineage: Eukaryota > Metazoa > Chordata > Mammalia > Carnivora > Phocidae > Leptonychotes > Leptonychotes weddellii. The sequence goes on from NC_138373.1 coordinate 29,640,064, forward strand.
CTTAAATTCAGATCTCAACATGAAGTCAGCGTGAATTAGAGATAACTTCACAGGATGGCAGGGTTGGAAGGTAAAGCCTCTTCCTGATCTTTGGTCTTCCCTTCCAATGTCCGTAGGCCATGGATTCAGTGTCCACGTTTCCTCTGCTGCCATGCCTGTGGTCTGATGAGAGGCACTTCTGTCTTACCTTGCTCTTTCATGCCAGCCCAGCGGATTGTTGACGGCATCTAAACACACTCCATTATCATCAGGGCAAATGGGTGGCTGGACCCCCGGCCAGGCAAGTCAACTGAAGCAAATTGCTGTTGCACTGAAGCAAACCAGAGACCTAACGAGCGATCCGGGTTAAGTCTGGGGACAGCTGAGTGGCTCGGTGGCTTGGATTCCCAGAGACAGTTGAATGTCAGCATCAGCGGGCTCCATGTTGGCAGCCTCCTATCCTTGACTTCAACTCCACACCCGCTGACATTTTCCTTTCTTTCAAATTGGCAGCGGGAGCCAGGGAAAACCTAAATTTAACCTCCAGAGAATATACCACATGACATTTGTGGGACTTGCATGTTCGGTTTAAGACTTTGAAAGCTAATTTAGCCATGCGATGCCTCCGTAAGTGATGAGGGTTGATACACCTGAACTTCTGTCATTGTTAGGCACTGTGGTTCCACTCTGTCTCTTGAGACTTCTTTCCTTAATAACTGCTATCTTAAGCCCCAGAGGATAGCACTAATGAGTATTTGAAAATGCCAGGTTCTTGGCACCGTGTGCTGATTTAAAAAAAAAAAAAACAACTAAATAACACCCATCAGTATAATGGTCACTCAGCGAGGGGTATGGGGGATGTATTATGCATGACTTGCCTCGTCATTTCCATCCCTCCCTTGAATTCCCACATCCTAAGTACAAGCAATTAAGTGGCTCCTGGACCAAATCTTAATTAATTCGAGGTTCTGTGACCAAGGCCCTGAAATAAAATGCCATATAAGCAATACATATAAAAAATCACTAAGCCATGAAGGGGACAATAATACAAGGATTAGTTTTGGAGAGACCAATGATGGCCGCTTAGTGACAAATCTCTCTTCTTTGTCTGGGCTTCCCAGCACCTAACCTTGCCGTTCAAGTTTGAAATCTTAGTTTCGAGTTCCCAGAATCTACCATAAAGTATCTGAGACTGAAAAAAAATCAATTAGATTCCCATTTCTTGGGGAAAAGGACTTTCCTGTCTATTTTTGACATCTAGCATGTAGTGGGGATTCACCAAGTTCTAGTTAAACTGGACACAATTAATCAACTTTCTGCATGCTTGACATCAGCGCCAATGTTCCACACTACCTGGTGAATCTGGACAGTGGTTTCCTTATTATATGGTATCCAATCCAACTGATGTATATGAACATGGGGGATCTGTTGGTGTGGGGCTCTTCTGTGAGGAGTTAGAAACTCTCCCCATATTTGATTTCATCTTCATACACTGCTCTGGAAAATCACACTGACATTATTCGTTTGCCCATAGCATTTAAAGTCTTGAAAGTGGCAAAGTGATCTTGAGCACACATAGGAGGATTCCCATCTGGCATGCATATGACCACTGCCAGCTCTTTGGCTGTGAACACTATCAAAGGGTGTCTGTCCATTTGTTTAAGCCTTTGCTGGGCATACTGATTTTTATTTTTCAAAAGTGGCCAGCTAATGTATTAGCCAGTGTCAGAAATTAACCTAAACAAACCTGTATAACACATTTAGCCAGCTCACTTGCATGTCACAGAGCAAAGCTCTCGGGTTACACATTTAGATAGTGAAGAACAATACCTCTTTTCTCTGTGCCCATTCGGGTTTGTTATAAACATGGTTGCTTTGTGCTGGCTTAAGACCTTGGAAACCTTACCAAGGCTCATTTCTCTTTTTTTATAAAGATAAATCTCCCCAGTTAACAAAAAGACAGCACAGCTGCAAGAAAGGGGAGAAGGAAAAGGAAAAGAGGGAGGAGAAGGAGGCGGAGGAGAAGGAGGGACCTGCCAACACAAAGGCAAATAAAGAGGCATCAGAAAAAATGAAGAATAGTTTTATTCCCAGTATACACAGCACCAAACTCACACACAAGCCCTCCAATTCAATGGGAGGCAGCAGAAATGCAGGATCAGTTTAAGAGAACATCATCAAGGAAGACATACAAATGGCCAAGGAGTACATAAAAAGGTGCTCAATATCACTCATCCTTGGGAAAATGTGGTTTTGCCAAACCACAGCGAGATGTCTCTTACACCTGTTAGAATGGCTGTCATCAAGAAGACAAGAGGTAGGTATTGGCGAGGACGTGGAGAAAAACGGAACTCTTGAGCACTGTGGGTGGGAATGTAAATTGGCGCAGCCACTAAGAAAAACAGTATGGAGGTGCCTCAAAAAATTAAAAATAGAACTATACCATATGATCCAGCAATCGCACTTCTGGATCTATACTTGGAGGAAATGAAACTACTATCTCAAAGAGATATCTGCACCCCATGTTCATCACAGCGTTATTCACGATAGCCAAGACAGAAACAGCCTAAGTGTCTGCCCCGCAATGAACAGATAACAAAAACATGGTACATGCACACAACGGAATGTTATTCACCCCTACAGCAGAAGGAAATCCTGCCATTTGCGACAACGTGGATGGGACTTGAGGGCATTACACTAAGTGAACAAATCAGACAGAGTAAGACAAAGACTATAGATCTCACTTATATGTGGAATCTAAACAACAACAACAACAACAACAACACCTGAGGTCACAGAAACAGATGAGTGCCTGCCAGGGGCAGGAGGTGGAGGGGGGAATGGGTAGAGGTGGTCAAAGGGTACAGACTTCCAGTTATCCAATGAATACACTCTGGGGATGCAATGGACAGTATGGTGACTGTAGTCAGCACTGAACTGTATACTTGAAATTTGCTAAGAGAGTAGATCTTAAAAGTTCTCACCACACACACACACACACACACACACACACACACGGCAACCATGTGAAGCGATGGATGTGTTAATGAACCTTAACTGTGGTGATCGTTTTTTGCAAAATATATGTGTATCAAATCATCACATCATACACCTTAAACTTACACAATGTTATATGTCAGTCATATCTCAATAGAGCTTGCAAAATAAAGGAAGAACATCCTCACTTCAGGGAAATGGTGGAAGGAGACTTTGACTTTGGCATTTCAAAGACTTCTGCTTAATAAAAGAAACGAGGTAGGATTTCCAGAAGCTGCCGCAGAGGTGTAATCAAGGTCAAAGAGAAGAAATGCAAAAGAATGGCCCTGATACCGAACTCCTGCTTTGAGAAAATCTGCTCCCCAAATGGCTAGAACACCTGATGTGAATTTGAGCTGATGGGCTTAATGTGCAATGGTAGGCAGTTTTCAAAGCAGCAGCTACCAAGAAGTGGCCGCCTCAAGAATTGAGATTTCTTTAATCTACCTCTCATCAGCATGTATTTGTTCTGGATGGCTAAGAGATTTCTGGAACCCACAGCCACGACTCACAAATAAACCTTCTGAGGGAACAATACTGTGCCTCTGAAAGTTTCAAACACAGTAGACTGCTCCTTTTTTCTTTCACTTTATTGGCAAGAACCTCAGTTGGCATAGCTTTATTTTGAGCTTGATCCATCAACAATTCAAGAGAATTAATAATGTATTTATGTCACATGCTAGTAGTAGCATAAAATTATCTATAAATGTTTAATAAATATTCTGTAATGCTTTTGGAACACATGTTATAAATGATAAATAAATAACAATGGATTCTTTATGAAATATTTATCCTCAGCATGGTTATTGTAATGTTATAACTGCTTGGGAAGCCATTACTAACAAAGTGAATGGAGTTATCAAAGTTATAGATATGTTTAGCCCGCCATTCATAACGAAACGTGCAACACTTAAAATGAAGTAAAGACACTGGAAACAGTTGTTGACAAATTGTAACTGTCGGAGTCACCAGTCATACTTAGCAGTTTATAGACATAAAAGATTGGCAACTGTTTAATAAACTATGCCTTCTGGAAAACTAGGTTCTGGGTATCTTATAAACATTGTGGACCCTTTCTGTATTCTTTTCTGTGCATGGTAACACTGAAGCACAAAATCTTCCCCAAATCTTCACAGGTTCAAGGGGGCATGGAGTAGAAGTTCTTCATTATGCAGACAGGAAACAAGAGCTTAGAGAGGCTTGAAATATTGCAATCACTTAATGAGTGCTTACCATGTGCCCAACGCTTTAATTCATATAATCTTTACAGTAACCCTAAGAGGCAGGCGTTACCATACCCATTTTACAGATGAGAAAAATTGATCTCAGGGAGGTTGAATCACTCACCCAAGCTTGCCTAGCAAATAAGTAGCAAAGGAGGGCATTCACTGGGTGTTACATACAAACAATCAATCATGGAACACTATGGTGACTATCATTAACATAATATAAATAAATAAATTAAAAAAATAAACCCAGGTTTTTCTGAACACAAAGCCCATGCATCTTTCCAAGGCAATGTGCTCCCCAAAGTATGTTAAGACTCTAAAATGACCCTTGCATACATGGTCAAATGATTTTTGACAAGGTTGCCAAGACCATTCAATGGGGTGAAAGGGCAGTTTTTTCAACAGATGGTGCTGGGAAAACTGGATGCCCACATGCAAAGGAGTGCCACTGGAGCCTGACCTTACATCACAGACAAAAATGAACTCAAAATAGATTAAAGGCATAAATATAAGAGCTAAAACTACAAAACTCATGGAAGAAAAGATAGAGGAAAAGCTTTATGACACTGGATTTGGCAATGATCTCTCAGATGTGACACTAAAAGCGGAGACCACAAAAGAAGTGGACTTCAAAACTCCAAAGCTTTGTGCTTTAAGGGGCACTCTTGACTGTGAAAAGGCAATCCAAGGAATGGGAAGAAATGTTTGCAAATCATCTACCTGGTAAAGTATGCATATTCAGAAAATGTAAAGAACTTCCTACAACTGAAAAAACAAAAACAACCTCAGAAAAACCCATTAAAGGATTGGCAAAGGACTTGACTAGATAGGTCTCCAAAAAGATATACAACTGGCTGATAAACACATGAATGGATGTTTAATATCACCAATCATTTACACAAATGCAAACCAAAACCACAATGAGATAACATTTCACACCCATTGGGATGGCTACTAACAAAGAACCAGAAAATTATAGAGATAGAAGGTCAAAGAGTGGTTATCAAGGGCAAGGAGGACTGGGGAGCTATTGTTTAACAGGACAGGCTCAATTTGGGAAGACGAAAATGTTCTGGAGGTAGATGGTGGTGATGGTCACCCAACAATGTGATTGGACTTGATGTCGTGAAATGTACACTTCTAAATGGCTGAAATGGCAAACTATATTATGTACATTTTGCCACAGTTTAAAAAATCATTTAAGGGGCGCCTGGGTGGCTCAGTCGTTAAGCGTCTGCCTTCGGCTCAGGTCATGATCCCAGGGTCCTGGGATCGAGCCCCACATCGGGCTCCCTGCTCCTCGGGAAGCCTGCTTCTCCCTCTCCCACTCCCCTTGCTTGTGTTCCCTCTCTTGCTATGTCTCTCTCTGTCAAATAAATAAATAAAAAATCTTTAAAAAAAATCATTTAAGATGAGAGAGATTACCATATAAGGTTCAAAAGTGATGCACATAGGGTCCCATGAAAAAGAAACAAAAATATGAAGCCTGAGGATACTTGATAAAAAGTCTCTAAGAAGTCAGTGATCAGAGGGGCAGAGTGTAGGTAGAAGGTATCCCATGGGATTCAAAATACCTGCAAACAACTTTTTACATCCTTAAGATTTTCCAAGAGAAAGAAATTCCAACCCTGAAAAATGCCCAGAGTTAATATTTTCCTTCTATTATTCCAACCACCGGCCACTCCTTGGGTCCAATATTCACCAGCTCTTATAATTAAATGCGGACAGGTTGAAAAGATGGCACATTAACTAAGGACGAATTACCCTGGACCACTGCAGAGTTCTTCATGTAAGAGTTACATTAATAGTAAAAATCAGCTCCTCATTATTAGGGAGGAAAAGAACTAAGAATGAGGTCCTCATTTTCTGCTAGATATTACTGCCAAGCCGATTTAACATCTCAGATCTTAAGCTCTTCTTGAGTTCAGTGAAGCTTCACAACTATTAAAATACTCAGGATTCAACTGATACACCAAAAATAAAATGGAAACTCATCTACATAACAAAGGCTGGGAGAAAGTAGGCAACGCATCGGCCATTGCCAGATCTTGGCTTTTCTTTTCTTTTTTTTTTTTTTTAAAGATTTTATTTATTTATTTGACAGAGACAGAGACAGCGAGAGCAGGAACACAAGCAGGGGGAGTGGGAGAGGGAGGAGCAGGCTTCCTGCTGAGCCGGGAGCCCGATGTGGGACTCGATCCCAGGACCCTGGGATCATGACCTGAGTCGAAGGCAGTCGCTTAACCAACTGAGCCACCCAGGCGCCCCCAGATCTTGGCTTTTCAACAACCACCGAGTTGTACGGAATGGACGAAGTACAAAACGCTGCATCATTTGAAGGTAAGTGTCTGCCTTGGGCACCCAGGATAATGGGATGCACATAAAGTGTATACCTTCTAGTTGTGAGTATACATATGTGTCTGGGTGGGGCAGCATGGGAAAACAGTGGATTAGGTGGGTTTTTAAGGTCTTAGAGAGCTCCTATATTTACCAGTGTAAGCTTCTGTCCCACTCATGCCCCTTTAAACCTAAAAAATGTATTCTTTTCATGCAATCGAATCTCCAATGTTACCTGCCACCTAGACCAGGAGCTTAAAATCCCAGTACCTTCAAGAGTCAGGGAAATCCCATAAATTGGAGAAGTGGGTTGGGTATGATGAAGAGAGAGGGATGGTTAAGTCTGATATATATTATGAATTCTGTAAATTTTTACAGTTTTTTGTTTTGTTTTTTAGGACTATGTTTTGGACATCACAGTTTGGTATAAGGAGAACACCTTTGGAAATCTCTCACTTTGTGTTTAATCTAAATTTATCCCACTAATATTCATATCTTTTTTTTTTTTTAAAGAAATGAGTTTATAATGAAAGGACACAAGCAGACAGAATCAAAGGGAGAGGGATAAGCTAGGAATTGGATTGAGTAATACATCCAACTCCGAGCTTCCTGAGAGCCAAAAGAAAACAGAGAAATGATGCACTAAAAACTTTCATTGTCTAATAATTGATTCATCAGGTCTTCAGGAACACCAAACCTTTTAACTGAAGTCTAGATATTAGGATGGGAGCAGGCATGTCCTGGAAAAGAAAGCCAGGCAGAGGGAAGAGAGGACAGAGATGGAGAGGAAGTTACAGAGATGCAAGAGGAAGTCTTGGACTGGGGATAAGGACATAGATGTGGACAGGTACTGGACAGACATAATCCTATCCATTCATTCAGCAAATACATTGTTGAGTACCTACTATGTGCTAGGGACTGTGGCAGATATTTGAGATTGATGAGTGAAGTAAATATAGATTTCTACTCTTATTCTAGCAGAAGAGAGAAAATATGCAAACCATGTAATAAGCAAGTACATTATGTGTTGTGTTAGAAGTGATATATGCTATAGAAAAGGAAGGAAATGCAAAGCAGAGTAACGGGAATCAGGCGTGAGACAGACATAGTGATAACTACTCTGCCTTTATCTCAAAACTGCTCTGAGAATCAAATCAAACCGTGTAGGTGAAAGAGTTTCATAAATTATTTTGTAAAAGTCAGTAGATATAATAATTGGAAGGTTGTTTTCAAAAGCTTCACACATAGACACACACACACACAAACACGTATTTAGCTCTTGGAATAAAAGGACACATCACACAAATATTTAGCTCTTGGAATAAAAGGACACATCTCTTCTGCTCTTTCTCCTAGTAAGTGATCATCTGTTACCAGGGGAGTATCCTTGGTTCTTAGCCAGCAGCAATTAGAAGATGACATTTCAGAAGATGAAAAGGAACAGAGATATGGCCCCTCTGCCCTGGCTGCTACCTCTCTAGTTCCCAATCCATGGGTGACACCACTACAGCCAAAATGGCCAATAAGCCAATTACAACATCTCTGCAATCCACCAGTAGCTCACTTCTTCCTCCACTTGCTGATGACTGAGAGGGAAACAGAGGCAGCATCCCTTTCCTTTACCAAAACAGGCACATGATGGGTGAACACTCAAGCTGGCTAATGCAGTGTTCATCGCATTTGAAACCAGTTAGCAAGAGATAAGGTATATGATTGAGTATCTAGAGTTAACCAAACAAATACATTGTGTAAAGTTTCTTTTGAATTCCTTGCTTCTTTATATAACTACGTGACCCTATTCATTAAGTTTCCAGTTGACAAGATAGCGGAGCCCATAGGATTTTCTGGTAGACTGGATGTGGGGCACTTGAATAAGAGAGCAATTCAGGGTGCCTTTAAGGTTTTTGTTTTGAACAGTTAAAAGGGCCAGGCTGCCCTTAGCTGAGATGTGGAAGGCTGTGGATGGAGAAGGATTTGTAGGAAGGCTCCGGAGTTTTGGATATGCTGAGTTTGAGCTATCAATTAGACTTCCAGGGACAGATGTTGAGAAGGGAGGTATATCTGTGAGTCTGGCATTTCAAAGAGAGGTCTAGGCTGGAGATCTAAATTTGAGTTATAGGCATACGCATGGTGTTACATGAGACCAGATGAGATCTTTAGGGAGAAGAGAGGAGAATCAAGGGCTGAGTGTTGAGTCACTCAAACGCTAAGAGGAAAGGGAAGGGAGAAGAGAGAAGGCAGTAGAGGAAATTGAGCAAGAATGTATAGTGAAGTGGCAGGAAAACAGATGTTAAGATGTCCTGGAAGGCAAATCAGGAAGAGTGTCAAGGAGGAGGGAGTGAACTATGCCAAACATGGCAACATTCAAGACTATAATTTAGTGGGTGCCTCCAATATTTCTCATTCTGCAGGAGACTTCATCACCTAACCCCAATTACCCCAAGAACCTTGTGAGTAGGAACCATGGCCCCTTTTTACTCATGAAGAGCTCAGTGAGATCACGTATGTGCCCAAGGTCACATTGCTTCAAGTGCCTGAGCTTGGATTCAAACCCAAGACTGCTAGCTTCGATGCCTAAACTTCTTGTACTACACATCCATTCATGTGTCTTCTCCCCATTGCCCCTTCCCCCAACTTCTGGGTAGGGTGGGAGGTGAGGGAAAGAGAGCTTTAGGGATTTTCTTATTCATTTTATGTTATCTTTCACAAATTAATTCATGGGAAAAAGTGAAACGAGCTCAATACCATATTGTGTTTGAATTATTGACAACCATTCTTATTCTAACCAGGAAAAAACATCATTTGGTAGAAAATAAAGCCCCTCACTCTCTCTCCCTTTCTATTATTAAAAAAAAAAAAGCCTTGCAATTCTGTGCCTATTATTTTAGACTGTAAAATGATGAAGAATTAGAAAATTGTTAGATAGCATGTGACAAATTGCAATCTGATGGGCTAACATGAACCTATAAAAATGTTATCAAGATGATATTAAACAGTCTATTCCTTACTTAGCATCCAGGCAGGAAATTGGAGCTATTCTTGCTGGGGTATCTCACACTTTGATATTTTTCATTTAGATAATGCTGTTTAAAATTTAACTGGATAACTGGTAATTTGTCTTTCAAGATGATGTACCTGAGCACTCAGCTCAGAATATCCTTTTCCTAGTTTTTAGTAAAAGACATTTGGGACTTTCTGGAATTTCTGAAGCTTGTTTCTGACCATGATTTTTTGCTTCATTGACAGCAAATCTGCTTTAAAACAAAGAAAAGGAGGGGTGCCTGGGTGGCTCAGTCGGTTAAGCATCTGCCTTTGGCTCAGGTCATGATCCCAGGGTCCTGGGATTGAGCCCCATGTCGGGCTCCCTGCTCAGGGGGACGTCTGCTTCTCCCTCTGTCCCTTTCCCCCGCTTGTGCTCTCTCAAATAAATACATAAAATCTTTTTTTAAAAAAAGAAAGAGAACCATGATTTCAATTTTATGTGCAGTTGGATGTGAGGTGCCGTTGGCTCCTTGACCATCTTATGTCATGAAGTGCATCTGTGTCATTGGTTATGTCCCTAAGGCTTAGCATGGCACCTGTCACAGAGTAGGGACCCAGGTCATCCATTTGTTGAATTAATGTTTTACTCAACTATATTAAACCTGCTCTTGGTATGAAATCCAGCACAGAATGGGTGCAAAATTACTATCTGTTGCATTGAACTACTCGGGGTATAGGTGGATATCGCTCCCTTCAGCACAGAATTACCTTAATACCGTTTCACCTCATACCTCTTTCCTCATAGATCTTTTGGAGGCTGAGATGGCTCTGCTTTCTAAGACTAGGCTTTAAAGGGGGAACACCTGCTTTGTCTAAAAGTAGAATTAGAGGTAGTCAAATTTTGGGGGGCGTTTGGTAAGTGGGAGTAGCATAACTGTATGTATGGTCACAAAATTGTACATAAAGGCCAAAAATAATTCTTAAAAGAAAAGCTGTATCATATGCAAATAATAACCATCTGGGTTTGGCTCTCAGATCATATTTACAAAGCCTGAGAAGAAAGGAAGAGTTGATGAAGAAATTCCTTCTATTACTTACAAACATTTACTGAGAATGTGTTGTGTGTCATGCTCTTTGCTTCGGGCCAGTGCCACAGTGGGGACAAGTTTAAGTACCTGACCCCTGAGAGGGATACCCTATCGGGCAAGACAGACTATAAATAAGTTAAAATATATAGAGTTGCGGAGATGAGTCACACATAATATAATTTAAATGATGCTCTTCAGAAAGTTAGTATTAGCCAAAACAATTAGAGTAAAACAATAAGATGTATGATTTTCAGATTATTGAAAAAGTTACATGATAAGTAGGTTCTGGTACTAATTCCACCCGAACTTTCTCACACCAAACAATTCTCAGAAGCCATCTGGGTGTCCTACAATTCAACTCACTTCTGACACTGTTTACCTGGAGATGTCCTGTCCTCCGGGTTAAGGATTCAGTCCTACAAGACTGCCCTCCCTCATTCAGATGCTAATGCCAGGTCATCACCTGTGCTTCCGAAAAATGGGGTTGCAGACTGGAAGTTCCCATGACCCCTTCTTGGGTTTGATTGATTGCTGAAGTGGCTCACCCATCTAAGGGAAACGTTTTACTTGCTAGATCACTGGCTTATATGTAATTCCGGAACAGCCAGACAGAAGAGATGTAGGGGGTGAGGCATGGGGAAAGGGTGAGGAGCTTCCACGCCTTTTCACCTGAGGCTGTCCCCCCCAAATTTCCAGGAGCTCAGCAACCCAGAAGCTCTCTGAACACCAGCCCTTCAGTTAGGGTTTTTATGGAGGCTTCATGACGTAGGCATGATTGATCAAATCACTGGCCATTGGTGATGAGGTCAACTCTCAGCCCCTCTTCCTTCCCTTGCAGGTCTGGCACGGGGTGGGACGGAAAGTTCTCAACTTCTAAACACCTGTTTGGTTCCCTGGCAACTACCCCCCAGCCCTCCTTAGGTGAGGCCTAAAAGTCACTTCGTTTACATAACAAAAGGCACCTAGAGATCACTCTCCTTTTTAAAGAAATTCCAGGGGTTTAAGGAGTTCCCTGCCAGAAACAGGACCAAGACCAAATATATATTTCCTATTATAAATCACAATATCACACATGGTAACCAAACATAATCCATATGGGAAAGATCAGAAAAACGAAATCTTAAGGAGGCACTAAAAACAAAACTACAGCAAAAAGCAGATGGAAAGCAAAAGACAAGAAGAAACATGTAAGAGGAAAGATATCAGGTAAGACAATAAGTGTCTGTCGTCTAAACTCTCCTATTAAAAGAACACAAGGATGCTCATACTGAGAAAAAAAGAAAAAGAGATTTAAAGAAATCAAATCCTACTAAATGCAAATGAAAATGACATGAATAGTGAAAATCAATAAGACAAGCAAAGCTTTATCCAGAAAGAACAAACAAAAAGACAGAGTTGAAAATTCTGTTTTTACATCAGGTAAGATACAAAGCGAAATTCATGAAGCGCAACAAGAATCACTTTATATTGATAAAACACGCAATTTGCAATAAAAAATATGGGTCACGATTACTTATCTAACAAGTGACATAGTTCAATATATAAAATATCAAAAGATTTTAAAATTTGCTTGCTTTGTGTTTTGTGGGGTTTTTTTGTTTGTTTCTAGCAAATGGAAAGATGGCACCATCCCTTGAGATGGGGAAGCTGGGGGTAGAGGGAGTTTTGGAAGGAGGACCAGGGGTTCAATATGGCGCATATTGCATTTGAGATACCTATTAAACTGCCAAAAATGTGTCCAGTGAATTCATACAGTATGAAAGGCAAAGCCTAAGGTGGCGCTTTTAGAGACACATATGAGACGCTAAAGGTGGGCAAGAGAAAACAGTTACTTATTAAGCACCGAGTGTGTACCAGGAATTAAGAGAGAGCTTTTATAAAGTAAGTTATTTCCTGTAATACGACAACTCTGATTGTTTACTACTGGTTAATTGAGCACCTGCTATGTCCAGACACTGTGTTTGAGATAAGGAAGACACCACTGATGCCTTCAAGGATCTCAATGTAGGAATGACTACTGCCTCTTAACAGGAGAGGTAACTGGTCTAGGAGACGTGAAGAGACTTGTTCAATTGTCATTCAACTGGCAAATGCCATAATTGGATACCAGAGTCATAGACAGGTGTCTGCAGATCCACTCTGCTTCAATCTTCCATCTTGTCTCTATCAACCCTTCACTCTGCCTTCGAGAGGCGAATGCTGCCGCCATCACAGAAATATACTAGAGACAACCAACCCACGTGCTTCTGAGCATGCTTGCAATTTTTAATGTTTCCGGACAGGCACTGATCATTGCATTACAAATCAGACTTGGCAACTATTTAAAGCAGGACTTCTGGAGGACTCAGATTCAGTCATCCATTGTGTTCTCTTCTTGATAAATCAGGGTTTCCATTTAAGGGTTGGAATTCTAAGCCCTCATCCTTTCAAAACACCTCTGTCCCACGTGAGTGGCTTGCTAATGGACGCAGAACGCCTGGGCTACAGGCATGCCAGGGTCTGCCCCGAAAGGACCAGATGTCCTCGGGCAGATGATGAATAGCCTGTTTTCTCCTTTCTCCTCGTTGCCCAGATGACAGCCCAGAAATCCTGAGATCTCTACAAAGCGAGTATCGGTTGCATAATTTCCTTGTGGAAAAGGTTATAGCACTTTTGGAGAATGCAGACCAGGTAAGGTGGCCTTTAGAAATGAGAGCTTCCAAGTAATTTAACCTCTTCAAGTGAATGTTAATATTTACATTATCTTGTTAACATCTTTGTGCTTTCTCCTCTCTGAGACAGGAGCCCGAAGGTTCAACTACTTTAAACAGATGTTCCTTTGGGCGCCTGGGTGGCTCAGTTGGTTAAGCGACTGCCTTCGGCTCAGGTCATGATCCTGGAGTCCCGGGATCGAGTCCTGCATCGGGCTCCCTGCTCGGCAGGGAGTCTGCTTCTCCCGCTGACCCTCCCCCCTCTCATGCTCTCTCTATCTCATTCTCTCTCAAATAAATGAATAAAATCTTAAAAAAAAAAAAACAAAAAAAAAACCACAGATGTTCCTTTGAGGGAAACTGGTCTCTCCCAGCGTTTGAGAGAAGAAAAAGCACAGCCTTTGTAATCGGCCCATTTGAATTTCCCATCAGAGCCATTTGTTTTGATGGATACTCTCAAGGACGTTAGGGACACCGGGCCTTGAGTCTCTCATCTGTAAAATGGGAAACATGTTCCCTGACTCCCTCAGTTGCTGGGAGGATAAGCAGGCACCATTTCCTGAATACCCACTGGTACTCAATGATGTAGAACTATCACTCCTGTTGCTTTGATCACAGTTCGTCCTAAAATGTCACAAGGAGAAGCAAATCCACTCTGGTTTTTTCACCTTCTTTTTTCAAGAGGTCCCAACGTTGCTGATATTAACACACGATGCATATGCCGGCACCACATACTTTTTGCAACACTCTGGTGCCCATCCAGAGAGCTGAATCGCAGTGGTGACAAATCAGATGATGGATCTGGACTGTCTTGAGTTAGAATTCTGACATTATCACATTCTAGCTTTATGGCCTTGGGAAAACTCTTTATCTTCTCTGTGCCTCAATTCTTCCTTCTCCAAATAGTGATAAGTATGGTACTCATCTCAATTGCTTGTGGGTTTGAGGCCAGCTAATCCATGAATAGTTCTTAGTATATGTCTGGCAAGTAGTACATGCTCATTAAGTTGTGGTGATTCTTAGCTTGTGGGAAACTGGTGGCATAGAAAGCAATACCATGAGCATCAGGATACATGGGATACTATTCTCATTTGCAAGGTAGAGAAACTGAGTCACAGAGCAATCTATAGGCACGGCCAAAGTCACACCACTGATGTGCAGCCAGCCAGTACCCGCACTGCGTCCTTCTGACTCCTAAGGCAGTTCCATCACCCAGGAAAAGTCTCAGCTGCTGGAAATCCTGCCAGGATTTATTTCAAAGGCAGCTTTCCTGCACACCCGCTCCCTGCACCCCACCATTGTTTCGGGAAATTATGCTGCGAGCCATGTATCTTCTTCGACATGCTCTGCTCTTGAAGAAACACTCCCAATTACTGTGGCTGTGTTCTCCGTGATTGCAATGTGTCATGACATTTCCAAGATGTAAGTTTCTTCGAAAAAGGCATTAGCACCAGGCGAGTGAAGCAGCTCATTTTTCAAACTTGGAAACTGTCGTTTGTCCTGCTCGGCGCCCGTGAAGCCTGAACGCACTGTTTAGTGAGTGCCGTCAGGCGACCAAAGTTCACTGCCTTGGGCACGTGTGGCTGCTCTCCTTCTGGAAGATCTGTGGCTGAGAATGTGCAAGTGTGCATGCACATCCACCACCCTCACACACACGGGTGCATGCACACACACACACGTGCGCACACACATACATTTTACGCTACGTACCCTATGCACCACTATGCTTGCCATATTCTCCGTGCCTATCTGGAGCCTGATGCTCTCCCCTCTTCCCCGGAGCCACCTGATACCCCACTTATAGACCATCCTTTGCCCTTGTCCACCACTTACCACTTTAGAGATGGATTACATCCTTCATGGCTCCTCATCTGTATCAGCGAGGTTATAAGTTGTGAGCAAAAGAAACTATCCTATGCTGATTTTAGCAGCAATGGAATTTGCTGAAGACTCAGTTCACAGAATTGCCAGCCTCAAGAAACAGGCAGGAGCAAAGGAAGACAACACAGTTGGAACCACAAGCAAATTTATGCCACAGCCGGAGTCCTGTGAGGGCACCTGGTGCTCAGGTGGGCACGGTTCTCACTCAAACAGTTACTGTGTGCCCCTTTGCCCAGGTGCATCCTGGGTGGATGTACCTGAGGAGCTAAATTCCAGTTATGGGCTCCAACTGTAGCTGCAAGGGAGGCAGAGAAAGTGAGTCGTGGCTGTATTCATTTCCTGGAGTCACTGTAACAAAGAACCACAAACTCGGTGGCTTAGGACAAGAGCAATTTATTGTCTCACAGTTCTGGAGGCTAGAAGTCCAAAATCAAGGTATCCACATGGCCACACTCATACTGAATGCACCAGAGAAGGATCTGTTTCAGGTCTTTCTCCCACCTTCCGGTAGCCTCAGGTGTTTCTTGGCTAGTAGATGGCAAGGAACCATCTTGCCTTCCCTGTCTTCATGTCTGCCTCTGTCCAAATTTCCCCCTTACAAGTTCACCCATCATCTTGGGTTAGGGACCACCCTAATGACTTCATGTATGCTATGTCTGCAAAGTAAAGCCACATTTGGAAGTACTGGGCATTAGGACTTCAACATGTCTTTCTGGGGGTGGGGGGTGCATAATTCAATCCATAACGCTCTCCTTTCAGTTCATTTGGTAGGAGGCCGACTGTGGTGGCTACGAAGTACACTGTGCACAGTTGGTGAATCTTCTACACATACAAAGGGGTTCAGGTGCAGGCTGCCCAAACAAAATAACAGAAAGCTTGGAAATGTCCATTATGGTATCACCCTAAGGATCCAGTACTGCAAGCTTCTTAACATAGCATTTAAAGTTCTCCTCCTTGACCTGGTTCCCTCCTTCTTCCCCTTATTTTCTGCCCCTCCCTAAGATATTCCTTGGCCTGTTATAGGGAACGACCTACCATCTCCTGAATATTAACAAACAATTTTTTAATACAAATTAAATTTGTATTAGCTCAAATTAAATAAAATTGCAAATACAGTTCTTCTGGTCCACTGGCCACATTTCAAATACTCCATAGCTCCTTGTGGCTAGCAGCTACCATACTGGAGAGCACAGGTATGGAATAGTCTCACAGAAAGGTCTACTAGACAGTGCTGACATCAGGTTCCTACATCCCTACAAAGAGATTACATTCTAGTCTTAATAACTGGTCCATTTCTTCACCTCACATTTATTTTTTTTTTAAAAGAGTTTATTTATATATTCATGAGAGACAGAGAGAGAGAGAAGCAGAGGGAGAAGCAGGCTCCCAAGGAGCAAGGAGCCCGATGCGGGACTCGATCCCAGGACCCTGGGATCATGACCTGAGCCGAAGGCAGACGCTCAACCGTCTGAGCCACCCAGGCACCCTATTTTTAACTCTAATAAAGTTATACACACACAATTAACTATCACTTTTTTTTTTAGCAATCACTTTTATTTTATAAAAAGCGCATTATTGACTTTTACTAAAAAGACACTTATTGCAAGAGGAATTCCTTATGCTGCAATAAAGAAAAGCCCCCTTTCAAGGTAACTGTAAGAGAGTGTCTGAATTTTAATGGGGCAATTGTTTTTGCGCCATTGCCACAGGATACCAGGCATTTATCCCGTTCCTTGGTGCATCATCTAAAAAGAGAGCTCAGAGATGGGTGCTCTGGTGGTGAGGTGACAGGTGGATCAAGAAACCGTGATCCTGGGGCACCCGGGTGGCTCAGGTCATGATCCCAGGGTCCTGGGATTGAGCCCCGCATCGGGCTCCCTGCTCAGTGGAGAGCCTGCTTCTGCCTGCCCCTCTGTCTACTTGCGCTCTCTCTCTGTCTGTCAGATAAATAAATAAAATCTTAAAAAAAAAAAAAAGAAGAATCCCTGATCCCAGCAATTATGACAATTTCTTAGAATGGGTCAGTTTTATAGTTTCTACAGAGCTGGAAAGCTGCCATCCAAAATGGCCTGCAGACAAGGTATTCACTGGTTGGATCAAGCCTGTGATAGGATAGCTTCACCAGTTGTTTTCTAGCTGGGAGGGAACGCTGAGGTTAACTACTCTACACAGAAAAGGAAGCCTAGAGTTATTGGGGGGGGAGGGAGAGGGAGGGGAGGGGGAGATTACATTCTAATCTTAGGGTTATTGAGAGAGAGGGGGAAGGGAGAGGGGAGAGGGAGAGGAGGGGAGAGGGAGAGGAAGGGAGAGGAAGGGAGAGGGGAGAGGGAGAGGAGGGGAGAGGGGAAAAGGGAGAAGGGAGAGAGGAGAGGGGAGAGGGGAGAGGGTGGGAGAGGGGAGAGGGGAGAGGAGAAGAGAAGAGGAGAGAAGGGGAGAGGAGAAGAGAAGAGAAGAGACCCAGTGCATAGGCACCTATTACTCCTCAGAACCTTATCTGTTTGGGTGAGGCTTCATTATATAGGCAGACAGACGAGATAGGGCGTGTAGACGGATTGATTGAATCATTGGCCATTGGCAACTGTTTCAACATCCAGTCCCTCTTACCTCCCTGAGGTCAGTGAGGTAGGACTGGAAGTTCAGCTCTGATGTGGTTGGTTCCCCTGGCAACCAGCCCAACCCTCCTCAGTAGTGGGGGGGGGGGGTCCAAAAGTCATCTCATTAACATAACAAGAGACACATTTATGTCTCAGCACTGGAAATTCTAAGGGTTTTAGGAGCTCTGTGCCAGAAATGGGGACTGAGATTAAGTATCTATTTCTTGCTATAAATCATAATATCACTCTACCATAACTGAGTGGTATTCTACTCTATGGTAGAATCCATGCCTGATGACATTTAGAACTCATGATGGATATCATGATCCATCTTACTTCTACATTTGAGGAAACTGAGGCTCAGGGAAGCTAAGTGACTTGCTCACCGTGGCACAGCTAGTGGGACATCAAAGCTGGGATTCTATGGCTCCGATATAAATCCCATGATTAATTTAGAGCACACCATCTGGCTACTATAACAAAAATGCCTTAGACTGAGTGGCTTATAAATGACAGAAATTTATTTCTCACAGTTCTGGAGGCTGCCAACAGGGTTGGGTTCTGGGCTGCACATGGGCGACTTCTTACTGTATCTTCACATGGTGGAGAGCAGAGAGAAGAAACAAGCTCTCTCTGACTCTTAAACTGGCACTAATCGCATTCCTGGGGGCTCCGCCCTCATGACCTCAGCCAATTCTAATTTCCTGCCAACCACCCTAAAGCTGTCACATTGGGGAGGTAGGGTTTCAACATCTGAATTTGGGGGGCACACGAACATTCAGTCCATAACACCACCTTTCACACCTTCTAAAACTCCATCTGAAGCCCTTAAAGAACATCTATTTCAGTGAATCCATTGACCAGTCAGGATCTAGCCTCTGATTCTGGCTTCATGTCCCACCTGCCACCAGCTCAGTACTCAAGAAGCAGCAGACAAGGGCAGTTACCTCTTTGTCCATTCCTGCTTATCTCCCAGAGCTCAGCGAAGGTTGCCTCTGGTGTGTAGTCCTCAGCAGTGTACCCAATGAAATATGACCTGCAGACTCTGCCTTTGATCACTCAGGTGGGATGAAGACTTCTTTTGGCTTCTCTACAATGAGTTTAGCAGAGAAACCCAACATCGTCATAGACATCCCCCAACCTTCCCCCCCCCACTGCCGATCCCTTAAAGATCTTTCTCATGTCTGTGGGACTAAGAACACATTACTGCAACCTTTTAAAAACCTAGACAGTTTGCGGGTCACTGAAAAATAACTGTACCTGAATTGCAAGCTCTGTCTACAGAATTGATGGAGAAAGAGAGGGGGAAAATGCTGTGTGAACAGGGAAGAACTCTAAGTGTGGGTTAAAGAGTAGGATAGGGGAGGAAAAGCAAGGGGGACACACTTGAGGTTCACAAGAGCTTCCATCTGGGGTGGGCACAGTGATCTTCTGTTTAACATTATAATTGCTAAATCATATTAAATGACACAACAATCAGATTAATAAAGCTTACAATATTTAGGGCATTCAGTTTGCTGAAATCACTGGCATCTGTGCCTATTTAAAATGACAGATGATTAGGATATCCAAAGTTTGGTGGAATCTGCTAGCTAACAAGGTAGAATTAAAATTTACATCTTGCTCCGGCATAATGAAGATAATTAAAAAGAGTGATAAAACCCTTTGATTAACCCTCATCTCTTCTCGTATAGCATTTTATTATGCAAATGAAACCTGCAACACTGTAAACTTAATACCAGTTGAGAATATGAATATGTTCTCACGTTCGAAGCACAAAGATATATGCTGTATGTACAAACTATTTGACTGAGGTTGGAGATGGGGCCTGTTTTGCCATAAAGTGGAACTCAAGAGTGTGTGCCATGGAACAAAATTACGTCTCCATTTGCTCCAGACTCACCATTTTCTCAGTATTTCTGTTTTGTTATATGATTTCCTGCCCTGCCCTGCTAGGTCAATGAGCCTGAGCAGACCCCCCCAAACAAGACTGCCTATGTCACCCCTCGGAAGGATTGTTTATGGTCCTGCTTTTGCTTTCCTGAATAAAAGGGCACATCACAGTGACTTCAGAAAGCAAGAAGTTCCTTGTCTGTCCATTGCCCCTGAGTTCTGAAGAGAGATTAGGAAACCCTAGGGTAGAGATTTTTTTTTTTTCCTAAAAGGCTCTCCAATTTCAACATGTAATTTCTCTCCTCCCTGAGAATTCTTTCTTTCCCTCTGGTGGTGTTAAAGGGAATACTGGGGATAGCAGGATCCCCACAAGGGGTGCTGAGCTGGTTTAATGAATTTCCCCTTGGCCACTTGAGTTAATCAGTAGGCAAATAAGAGTTGGTTTTTTTTTTCCCCCTCTTTTGCCAGATTTCTCTGCTTCCCTTTGCACTCCCCAGTCATTGTTCCCCATCTCCACTCTGGAAAGTGAAAGAGCCTTTAGTTATGCTATGAGTAGCAACCAATTAGCAAGAGAAATCTGAGTTTGCATCTTTGAAGAGCCACCCTTCAAAGACTGTGAAGATCCAAACACAGCCGTAGAGAAGATGTGGATCACGAGAGTGAACACATGGAGTGGGGCTTGCTGGCTCCGGGACTTGGTAGGGAAGGAAGTTGAGAAGCTGAAGGGAGACATGCGAGAACGGAGATGGGTGGAGAGAAGTTTTGGAGGAGGACACAGAGGAGAAGGCTACACGAAAATGTAGCAGAGAGAAAGAGAGAGAGAGAGAGATGTGGCCAGGAGCCAGGGGATGGGGACAGCTGCCAGAAGCCGGAAGAGGCAAGGGATGGATTCTCCCCTTGAGTCTTAGAGGAGTGTGACTTCTGGCTTCCAGAACTCCAGAGAACACATTTCCTTCATTCGAAGCCACCCAGTTTGTGGGACTTTGCTATGGCAGCCACAGGAAACTGGCACAGCTTTTGGTTATTGGCAAATGGGAAGTCGAGAAAAAGGTGGCGGGGTCCCTGCATCATCATCCAGATGTCAGGTGCATCCCCATGCAGCTACTTGGTCCTTTCTGATGATGGTTGGTGTTGTCCAGGTGTGGCTCCTTGAAAATGGGAACAGTAACAGTGCCAACCAACCTGATAAGGTTATGGAGAGGATTAAACTAGTTCATACATATGAAGGTACTAGACAGCATCTAGCATTAAATCTGTACTATTTAAGTATTAGCTTCAATTTCTGCTATTGTTGCTGTTATTTATCATTGTTATAGTGATTATTTGCCAGAATTTACATGCCTTCTGGATTACTGCAGAGTCTATTTAAACAACGTCATTTGTATGTGTTTTTATAGAAAATAAAAACTAGAAGTCCAATCCCCAAAATATTATAAAGAGTTATTTCTGGGTGGTGGGTTTGCCCCAGAATTTTATTTGCTTCTGTTTGCCTCTATTTTTCTTAATTTTCAGCAACCAACACATATTACTTTTGTCAGAAGTTCAGAAATAACAAGTAAAACCAATGAATCACCAAAGTAGTAATTAGTGTAGGTTTATTGTGCACACACCAAAAAGACAGTTTGCAACCGGGAGCACTCAAACCAAAATGTGGAATGAGACTCAGGGGTCCACTGTTACAAAGCCGCTTCTTTAGTGAGAAGACAGTGACTGTTTATTCTTCACAGGGATTGGTTATAATATTAGACTTTTCTTAAATGGCAGGGAATCGGTCAGTGGTTACCTCATAACAACCTTGGGAAACAGTTGAAGTTTTGCTTATGATTTCCAGAGGCATGAGCAAGAAATGACCCAGGTCAAGTTAGCCTTCCAAAATAAGCTAAGTTAAGCTTTGTTTGTATGACTACACTGGTTCTGTCTGCTCAGGGAATTCTCAAGGCTGGTCTCCATTTGTTTTGGATTTTAACATTTTGGTAATATGAACATTAAAGATTTGTTTTTCTTTTTGGTTTTTAAGACAGCTTCATTGTAACTCTTCACAAAAGTGAAGAAGCCCAAATCAAAGCATTTTCAAGGTCCGAGTTGAGTGAGAACACTGTATAATAGTTTTGATGAAACTGTAAGATTTCTAAGAATTTTCAACTAGTAACCGGGGAAAGAGATGTGGGTGGGTGGGTGCAGAATACAAATATGGAAACCAGTTTTAAAGGTTTATGAGTGGACCGGGGTAAGATTCTGAGATCCCCAAGTATCTCTCCAGTTAGTGCCTGATATTTCACCATCGTGGTTTGGTTGGGTTCTCTGGCTCAGCACCCACTTCTCCAGGGAGATTCTTTCTGGAAAGAGAAAGACATGTGGTCACTGTAGACCAGGATTTGTCAACCCAGACACAGTTGACCTTTTGGGACTGGGTAATTCTTTGTGGAGGGGGGCTGCCCTTTGCCTTGTAGAGTGTTGAGCAGCCTGCCTGGTCTCCGCCCACTAGATGCAGGTAGCAACTCCCCTCACAGGTGTGACAACCCAAATGTCTCCAGACATTGCCAAATATCCCCTGGCGGGAAGGGGGGCAAAATCCCTTCAGATTCTGCCTCAGGGAACCCTTGGCTCAGGCTGAGGTGCTGCAGACCTTTTTCTTGAAATGAAATGAAATACGGTGAGATGCGGATTTGGAACACACTTGCTCTTCAAGTTCCGACCCTCAGGAGCTATGTGACCTGTCCATGGTGCTGACCTCTGCCAGGGCTCAGCTTCTTCTCTACAAAATGGGGTTGATAACATCAACTTTACAGCTTGTTTATGTGAATAAGAGATAATTGATAGGGCATGTTGCACCATGCCTGGCACACAGCAGGGCTTAATAAATACCCGGTGCCTTCCCTGCAGGTTGGCTGGTGCGTCTCAAAAATCAGAGGGACTCCTTAATCATACGATATAATTGAGCCCCCCACAAAAAACTCACCAACCAAATTAATGCACATGCTTCTTTCATCAAACCCAATTTTCCAAGCCTACTTTGTCCCCACCCCCCCAAAATCCCCAGTAAAAATAAAATAAAATATAGAAACTAAGTCAATCCAAAATTATGATTTATGTTCTTTTTGTAGTTAAGGAAGGTCTAAACAGAAAGCCCTTATCACTGAGCCCCAGCTGCTGAAGGAACCCTTTAATCATGACCGACCTCCTGGAAGAATAATAGAGATTCGGGGCCAGACGTGGGTACTGAACAAGGAGGGAATATTGCCAATGGCTACCCTACCCCTTCTTGTTGGCTGTGCATGGCTTTAATCTGCTTCCACTGTCTTTTTGAAGTCTGGAGATATTTGAGTACAGCCTAATTAGGTAGTTGTGGGCTGAGAGAGAATTTATTTTTATTTTTGTCGAACACACAGCGTGGAGGGAAACGTGCCAATGATGGTTATGGAGCAAGCTGGCCTCTTTGGGACCCGTGGCTCTCAGGCCACCCTGGGTTTCCCTTGTAGTGACACCCTGTCAGAGTCCTGGATGGATGGTCGAAATGTCTGAGTGAATCTCTACAGCTGGGTCCCCTTTCTCTGTGTGGCAGTACAGAGCTTAGGGCTGAAATCACAGTGAACGGGATTTACATCTTGGCTCTGTAGGTTATGAGCTGGGCAACCGTAAGCACATGACAACCTCTCTGAGCTTCAGCTCTCCCAGCTGTACAGTGGGGATATTAAGCTTAGCCAAATTAATTAAGTCCACATTTGGTAAACACTTGCTATGTACAAGGCACCGTTCTAGGTGCTGGGGGTGAAAAAAACAAAAAACAAAAAACAACAACCAACAAAAAACCCAGAAACAGTATCACTGATGTGCAGATAATGTTCCACAAATGGGTGACACACACACACACACACAGGCCTTATTGGCAATATCTGCCAATTTCTGTAGTGTAAATGCCGCCATTATGTTGACTCTCGTGAGTGGTGCAAGCTGCCCTACATGTCATTGTTTTTAAAATACTGGAGAGAATCTTATGTACATCCCACCTTCCCCTCTCTCCTCTTTCTTATGATGGAAAGGGTTTTGGGGTCACAAAGAGTCAAATTCAAATCTCAGCTCTATAGCTTATTATGTGAGCCCATTTCCTAACCTGTAAAACAAAAAGAGATAATAAGGACTAGAATTGTTTTGAGTACGTATTCCATATTTTGTTATGCATACGTTTATATGTATATTTGTATCTATGTATTTCTCTCTATTTTTAAGCAAAATCTTTGTTTTCTTCCCTTCCCTCTCTGATTCCCTTATCAGATAATAAGACATCCTAATTTTATATCATGGCATTTGAATATTGTTAACTTTTTATTAGAGCTCTAAAATTACAGCTCATCAAGGAGGAGAGCGAACACCACCTAAGGACTTTGCCCCCTCTTCTGGAGAAAGAGTTAGTGCTCTTTCAGTTGTGGACAGGATCGTTGTTCTGTGCACAGAAGAAATATAACTTTGATAGTGTCTTTATTTGGAGGTTAAGTGTGGTTTAAGGAGATGCATATGAGCCAATTTAAAACAAAAAACAAAAAAAACCTCTTTCCCTTCCCCCAGCTTCCTTCTCTCTTCCAATCTCCCTCTCTCTCCATATCTCTTCTTGACTCTCTGAAGAACCGGTATTTTAGATTTCAGTATTTCTTGACCCTATGCGACAGGGTCAATGACCAGACTGAGAAGGAAGACATATGTAGGCACCTGGGGTAGGAAGGGCTGTGAGGTGGACGCACTGGGGGTTCTCTCATGATTTGTAAGAGTCTGTGTGAGGATGCATCCTGTATCTGCCTGGCACTTTGACTCCCACCCGAGAAGCCCTAAGGTATCTGGTCTCTAATGGTCCACTCGGTTTGACATTGTGCTTCACTGGAGGGAGTGGAGAAAGGCTGGACCAGGCAGAGAGTGGGAGTGTTGTGTCCATCCATTTCTCCCCCTGCTGGTGTCACCAAACCCTGATCTCAGTGGACACGGCAGTGGCAGGTGTATTCACAGAACATGGGGTACCCAAAGCAGCAAGGGGTCGGGAAGGAGCAGGAAGGGCAGAGGAGGCAGAGGAGAGGTGTTGGACGGGGACACGGAATGGAGGGAGGGAAGAGTGAGACGGGAGGTGGGACCAGGGTGGGCAGGGAAGGAAGGGCATCCTCCAGTTCCTCCCACCTGTTATTCTATCTACCCAATCATGAACTCCAACACCTTCCGACAGAGCGGCTTTCGAGCTCCTGAAGATGCGTGTTGGTCCCTGCGCCCCCTCGCCTTCAGGGAGTGACTGCCCCCCGCCCTGCCCCCGGCCTCCTCTGTGCAGCCCTGCAGCTCACAGATTGGTGGCGACGCTGCTAAGGCACCTCTCCAAAAGTGAATCGAGAAACAGTTGCTGAAAGAGGGCAGAAGCAGGTGCTAACAAGCCAGCGATTCCTCACGCTCCATGCATGTTCACAAAGTAACTCAGAAGAATCCGCCCCAAGCTTACCTCTCCAGCTACTTTCGCTACTCTTCAATTTCCATCCCACATTGCAGTTGTGCCAAATCACAGGCAAGTCCCCGGACTTTTCGACTCACTCGAAAAGCAACCCCTTCAACATTTCCCTTCACCGCACTGATTGCTCTTTATCCTGCAAAATTCCATTTCACGTTCCCCTCCTGAAGTCTGATTGAAGAGACCACCCTGTAAGTTCCCACGTGCTCACCCTTCTCAGAGCGCTCAGCATACTTTATTTTGTTTCCTTGTGTACAAACTTGTCTCCCACGCTAGACTCTGTGATCCATTTGGGGTAAAGCCCAGCCTGATTTCAGCTAGCACCACCAGAATCTAACAGAGCACCAGGAACTCAGTACCTCTTGTCCAGAAAGGTCAACAGAACATGTTTAACACCCTCCTCCTGGGTCCTGCTTCCACCATGGCGATCACAGCCACAGGCATCATCTCGTGCAGGGGACCCTACTCCTCTCAGGGAGTAGATGGCCATTTAGTGAGTACCTCCTGGTTCCAAGAACTTTCCCGATGTGACTGTATGCAATCCCCCCACAACCTGCAATTTTAGTGCTTGTGTCTATACTCTTCATTTACAGATAAGGAGGCTGAGGCTCCGGAGGTTTCCGTGATTTGCCAGGAAGAGCTAAGACCCCAGGCCCCATTGACGGCAATCCAGACCCCCATGCTTTTGAGACAGAGACTCGAAAGCAGGCTTGTGTCCGCTCCCCTCCCTTCCCTTTTCCATCCTCCCCTTTCTGCATCTGACACTAAACTCAATGATCAGACCATCAGTGGAGCCCATCCATCTGGCAGATGACAGGCAGTGCCCGGAGCCCTGGCTTTCCCTATTCTGCTTCTGTATCATTCAGCAACTTCTGCTTTCCTCTGAGGTCACCCTTAAAGGTCCATGTGTCATGTTTCTCATTTCTGCCTTGTCGAGGAAATCTTGCCAGTGCATCTATCAAAGTAATCATCACAAGCCTGATGTAAGACTATGGCTCCTCTCACATTTTTCATTACTAGATAATTTATTAATATCCTTCCTGAGCAGTACTAGATTTATCTTGATAAAACTGCTATCAGCAGCGACACAGGCAATGCCACTGGGGTGCGGCAGGAAGAACGGTGTGCTCACCTCCTTCACCCCTTCATGCCTCCGGAAGCCCAACCCAGAGCCGGCCCAGGGGGCCGCCGGGACCCAAAACATTTTATCATTTTGATAAAGTTGACCTGGGGCAGCCTCGAAGGCATTGCTACCTCTCTTCCCTTTCTTCTCTGCTTGTGGCAAACGCAGAATTGCCTGTGTACGGGGAAGGCAGGCAGCGAGGGGCGGGTAAATTACCTTCCAAGAGTTCACTATTTATTTCGTTTTCACCGAGCATCTGTAGTGAACAGCTTCACCCCTCGGCTCAAGTGGGCTTTCTGGGAGGCTGGTGATGGACTTCTGGATTATTTCTCGGTAACGTCAGGGCACGGACTCCTTAGGTACGTGAGCCAAAGCGGCCCCATTGTCTGCTCCTTCTTCTGTCCTCCGCTCTCCAGGAAGGGAAGAGAGCTAACCACCCCCCCCACCCCCCATGGATTATTCACAAAAGTGAAAATGCAGGAGGCCTCCACACAAGGCGGCTGCCTTCAGAGGCTTCTGGTGGACGTGGTTGCAGGGGTACGTTTGGATGGGAACCGCATCTCTGCAGCCCCTGAATAGCTGCAGTTCACAGTTGCTCTTTCAGACACTGGGTTTCACGGTTCATTTCCCCCAACATCATCCACCCCAAGAGGTAAATAAAATAAATGAAATAAAGAAAAGCACACACATATATTCAAAGGGGAAACTGAGGTCTGTGAGTGCATCATCTGGCTGCTCCGGGGTGCAAACAGGTGCATATATGCATTGCTGGGGGAAGGGCTGCCTGGTTTGGCAAGTCAAAGTAAACGGACTGATCTCACGACTCACAAACCCGACTCTAAGGACTGACCTCCACGTGCACAAAGAATGATTTCTGCCATGTGTTTGTTTTGTAGTGTTGTTTATCCTGGCAAAATATTTGTCACCCCAAAAGAAGAAACTGGTTCAGTGATGGTGTGTCCATTTGGTGGAATATCACACAGCCAGGCAAAGGAGGAGACAGATACAGCTGTGGAGCAAGATACATTCAGTGATCAAAAGCGGAGTGAAGATTCTTTTCCTAAAGTGTTCCCCTTGTCTTTATAGTGACTGTTGCCTGAAGGACACACAAGACAGTAGCCAAACCAACTTCCTGTGAGAGGAAGAGACTGTAATCTGAGGAGGGAGAAGGGGACAGATTTATTATCATGTATTCCTTCATTCCGTTTAAATTTTCCTTGATAACAGGTTATATTTTCAATTAAAAGTAAAGGCTATTCATGGGACTCTTTCTCACATTTGTCTCTCTGAACATTTCTGAGGCTGGTAATTAATGCTTTTTTTTTTTTTTGCTTCTCTCCTAAAATGAGCTTGAGCCATAATATCTGGTTCTCCCCACTCATTCTTCTCCGTAAATAATAAAACCCATGTTGTGCACGGGCTGTGGCCGGCTGCACCGAGGAAACGGTCCTCACCCCACAGACCACTCTCCAATTGGCCAAGCCAATTTTCATGCCAGTTATTCCCACAGTGGTGTGAGAAGGAAGAAGGAAAGCGGCTGAGGTCATTTTCCCGCTGCAGAAACTGAGTCTCTAGGGAAAGTAACTTGTTCTCTAGGAAAAGGAACATGTTCAAAATCGTGCATCCTGGGGCAGGCAGAGCCGAGACTCAAACCCAAATCAAACCGAATCCATCACACATCCCCCCTGCCCCTCGGCCACTGCTCCCAGGTTCTCAAGGAGGTGATGGCTGTGAGCTCCTCTCTCTGCTGTTGAACTGGGGACTGTCCCAGAGCCATGTGGTGGCTGGTGAGGCCAGGTCTGTGGGCCCGTGGTTCCAGGGGCCTGTTGGAGAGGAGCTGGCTCCTGCAATTACTAATTTCAGTGCTGAGGACGGCTCTGGCCTCCTGGACAGATGGCCGATCGCACTCGAGCTCTCAGATGGCACATATGTCAACAGCGGCAGGGAGTTTCAGCTGTGACCAGAGCTGGGACAGCCATCCAAATGCGGGGCCATTCGTCACTGTGGTTGATTCCATAAAATCGGTGATGAGGAGGCAGACGGGGAAAGCAGCCTCTGCCTTCTGTGGCTTGGCAACGCTGGGATAACCCAGCACACACCTGACTCAGTGGGTACTGAGACTCTGCTGATCTTGGATGGACTCAGAATCCACGAGGAATTGTTGTTCTTGATTTAACAGCCACACCTGGTGCCCTGGGGATCGCCTTAAAAATATACAACGATTTACTGCGACCACTACTCAGCACAACAAAACAGATGTGCCTCTTCCCCTCTGCTGCCTTGCCCAGGGACAATGCGCTTGGATGAGCAGCCCCTGTTCCATGCCCACCCCTGCATCCACTCTCTTCCTTTCTTTCTTTGGTGCTTCACTTCGCCTTCTAATTCTGGCTTCTCCAGGATCCAGAAGAGAAGTCCCAGCAGAGTGCGCTGCCAAGCTCGGCCCCGCTGTTTCTTAGCCCGGTGACCTAGGGGCTGTGGTGACCGTGCCAGAATCTCAAAGTTCTTTCTGATACTTGTGAGGGTGACATATGAGGTATTATCTGACATACCTCATATGTCAGGTGATACCGTGTGCCCTCTCCCGATCAGGTGATCCGGTGGCCTGCAGGAGGCTCGCCCACAGTCACCCCAAGACCAGAAGCGGGGCTTTTCGTATTCTCTACAGCAGTGGTTGCAACGAGGGGCAATGCTGCTTCCCTACCTCTACCCCAGGGGACAGCTGGTAATGTCTCAAGACGGTTTTGGTCGTCTGAATGGGGTGGGAGGGGTCCGTGCTATTTGTGGGTTGCAAGTGGAAGGGAGAGGAATTTGAATTTGTAACGATCCCGAATCAGTAATCAGCACCACGGTGATACACAACTTTTGGCTCTAGAATGAAATAAGGGAGCTCAAATATGGATTCTGCTATTTACCTACGTCATAAAGCAGAGGCTCTCTCTCTTGGGGCAACCGTTGTCTTCCAGGGTTATATCTGAGGGTGTTTTCGATCATCACAGCCGGGGAGATGGGTGCTACTGGCATGAAGTGGGCAGAGATGAGGGATGCCACCAAACATCCTATGGTGTACAGGATGGCCCCCAGGACAGAGAATTATCCAGTTCCCCATGTCAATCAGGCCAAGGCTGAGAAACCCTGACTTACAACATGCTGTTTATTCTTTTCTATTACGATATTTACTTTGTCTTTCAGCTTTATAAACATCAGGAACTCCTTCGAAGCTACTTCACTGGGGAGGTGATCTGCTAGCGCTTCTTACTAAACCCTTATGGAAAAGCACTGTCTACAGAATGCTATGGAATCACATGAAGTGGGAGGGTAGGATGGAGGGAGATGGGGTCCTCAGATTGTTGAAACTTGAAAATCCTCCCATATTCATACTGAGCTGCAACCTGAACATCCTGATCACTTTGAAGAAAATATTGAGCAGCAAATGTATGGGGTTTGGAGGCTCCCTAAAAAGAGGGAAAGAGAAGGAGCATGGGTCAGATGCCCAGGCTTGGAACCAGAGGAGGAACCCGCAGCAGGTGAAGCGGGGCTGGCTGGGGAACCAAAGGGAACCAGAGGCTCCTGACACTCTGTAGGAGTAAACCCATGGTGCCAATAAGATCTTTAACACCTGTGTGCTAAGTAACAGCTGAAGAAATTGTGTTCGGTGCAGCTAGGAGCAATCAATAAGGCCTGAGAAACACACAAGTAGGAAAAAGATAGGCCTGCTTTTAAAGATTTTATCTATCTATCTATCTATCTATCTATCTATCTATCTATCTATCTGAGAGAGAGAGAGAGCAAGAGCGACAGAAAGAGACAGCATGAGCAGGAGGAGAAGCAGAGGGAGAGGAAGAAGCAGATTCCACGCTGAGTGCGGAAGCTGATGTGGGGCTCAATCTCGGGATCCTGAGACCACGACCTGAGCCAAAATCAGGAGTCTGACACTCAATGGACTGAGCTACCCAGGAACCTCAGGCCGGCTTTTCGAGAAGGGGCCATGGGGGTCCAGTTTGCAGAAGTTCACTTACTCAGGGTGACGGTTAGGTTTATATTGACTTGACTTGGGCCCGGGGTGCCCAGATAGTTGGCCAAAGATTATTCTGAATGTTCCTGTGAGAGTGTTCTGGATGAGATTAACATTTAGATCAAAAGACCAAGTAAAGCAGATTCCTCTCCCTAGTATGGGTGGGCCTCATCTAACCAGTTGAAGACCTGAACAGAACAAACGGGCCGACCCTCCTGCGAATAAGGGGGAAGTCCAGCTGCCTGCCTGACTGAGCTGGGACAACAGTCTGTCCAGCTTTCAGACTCAGCCTGAAACATTAGCTTTTCCTGGGTCTTCAGCCTTCTATTGCTTGGGCTAGAAAACACATTGGCTCTCTTGGGTCTCCAGCTTGCTGACTCACCCTGCAGATCTCCAGACTTGTCAGCCTCCATCATCATGTGAGCCAATTCCTTATGGTTCATTTTCCTCTGTGTCTGTTTCTCACTGCATGTATATCTCTCCTATGGTTCTGTTTCCCTAGAGAACCCTAACCAACACATTCAGTGATGAGTTCCTATGATATGCATGGCACTAAGCCCACTTTTATGCATTATGTGAGGGAGAAAATGCCAGGTTTTATACAATAGGATAGACAAATGTCTGTGGAAGTTCAGAGGGTGATGGGTGAGACAATTTGCTATAAAAGAGGCAATGGACATTCGACACTAAGCTGTGAGAAAGGAGTTCAACATATATTGAGTGTCTATGTTACAATATTAGTGCACTTTTATTCTCCATAAAACTTCAGAAACTAAACACTATAGTTCTCATTCTTTAGACTAAGGGAGTCACACCAAAAAAGGAAGAGCCAGGATTCAAATCCAGGCCTGTTGGTTCTAGGACCCATGTACTTTGGGCTCTCTGGGCTAATATCAAGATCATAAGACAGTCTGAATAGTAGAATCACTACTCAACATAGTCTCAACAAGCTTGAATCCTAGGGAACTAAGGGTTGAACTCAAGCCACCCTCCTGGCATCTAGAAAGTAAGAATTCTGGTTCTAAAAAAAATCAAAGACATGCAAAACTGTATGAGATTCAGTCTTGGCATCTGTAAAATGGGTATCAGATACCCATTCGTGGAGATGTTGTGAGAAATAAATGGTCTAATTTATGAAAAGCATCATCATCGTGTCTGCTATGACAGAAATTTTGCAACATTCTTGATATTCACCTTTGTTCACAGTGTCATTCTATGCCAGCACAGTGTTGCCGAATGTCACGTGTATCCTGTCCTGCTAAAATTAATGATCCCTTTGGTTGCCTGCAACCACTCCTCATAAACCCAGATTTCTTGCAACTCTGACACTTATAGTTGGAAATGGTGGGTTGATGGCCAGGTGTTCTTACACTCACAAGTTCCGGAGTGATCCCTAAGAGGGTGAAGATTTAAACTTATAATTTTACTTCCAGTATCACCTATAGAATAAGATAAATCCTGGAAAAGTCTTTAAATCTACACTTTCATCAATTTATTTTTTTAAGGTATGGCGTCCTTGAACAATAGTGATTCACAGAGTAATCAAGAAGAGCTTACTGGATGATGAGGGACTTAAGAACTAGCCTTGGAGCCTATTTCTCAAACACTTAAAAGAAGGCAACGTGGATGTCATCCACGTGTGTGCATTTAAGGGAAAAGAGGGGCAGGCACATCATAGGTAGAGTTGGGGGGCACACACTCCCAAATGAGACATATGGATGTGACAAAGTAACAGTCATTCAGAAACTCCAAGTCAATTCATTTCATCATTAAGTGAAGGCTTTATGTCAACAATGGTGCTAGAGCCTCAGGAGGTAGTTCATGTCAGAGAACATCAACTCCCAAGCAGGGGAGGTGGAGCAATGAGTCAGGAAGTCAATAACGAAACTCCCTTCTCAAGGTTATTTAGCAGATGGGAAAGTCTCCATAAAACTCCAATGGTCCCCTCTGGAACCCTCTGACTAGACTGATTCTGACAAGGATTCTTAAGTTCCAGTGGGGGCTATAAACGAAAGCAATAATGATGACATAAGAGGCTCAACAAGGTTAGTCAAAGACTGAGCCTCACAAGGGAGATGGAAGTCTTCTGCCGCTGAGTGCCGATGAGCGCCGATGAGCGCCGATGAGCCTTTACTGCCCATTGTAGGGAGCAGCAAATGGCTGAGAGAAGCAGAAGGGCTCCGAAAACTCCCGGGGTCACAGTTACGTTTCTAACTCCTCCACTGCCTTCCTTGATAATGAGGGAGTCTCGTTGGGGGTTGAGACTGGAGTAGGCTTGGAGAACACCATTTGGAGGCACCAAAGTGAGATGGGCTTCATTTTCTCTGGGTTCTTTCTTCTGGAGTGAGGTAGAGCATGGCCCCATTAGGGTGGTGCCCATGTATGGCCAGATGAAAGGTCCAGAGCCCTGGCTTCAAAAGAACAGGTCACCTGTTAGACTAGAAAGAATGTCGTCACAGTCAGACACACTAGTAGTGAACTCCGATATCAGTTCTTTAATGCCATATCTGGGTCTTGGCATCCCTTTCTGGGAAACGTGGGCAATGATACATCCTTTATGGCATCACTTGGTGATTCAGTGAAATAATGTGGTGAAATTATTTAACACTGTGCTGGGCACAGCTGAAATGCCCAGAAAATGGAAAATTTCTGACCCTTTGCTTTTCAGATCTAGAGAAACTACATCACTGAACAGATCTAGAGAAACTGTATCACTTTCAGATCTAAAGAAATTACATCACCGAACAGATCTAGAAAAGGCTATCACTTTTCAGATGCAGAGAAACTCAGTACTGAACAGATCTAGAGAAACGCTATCACTTTTCTGATCTAGAGAAACTACATCACTGAACAGACCTATATTTTGACTCAGACTTTAGAGACTCGACAGGTGGATCTGGGCCTGTCCATTTCTTCCATCTTCAATTCTGTTTTCTGTCTTCCCACCTGGCTTCCCTCTGCCTGTATTCCAATGTAAAGTTGGCCCATCTTCTGATACTTCCCCCTCTGACATTCCCAAACCAGGTTTACCTTACCACAACCCTACCCAGATATTTCAGTGATTAGGACCATCCTTTCCCACCTCTGTAGTCCTTTGCATAAAGTCTCCCTGGCTAACTTCTACAAGATGTTGCTCTGCTCAAAGAGATTTAAGCCAGTGTTTTCTCAAAAGCACATTTGATGGAATGTCAGGGATGTCTGTCCTCCTCGATCCCACCTCCATGCAGGCTAGGAGCCAAAATTCAGAAGAGAAAGTTTCAGCTGCCATCTTGGGATGGAGAAGAAAAAGTATACCTCATTTATTGGCACTTTCTAGAACAAAGAGAACAAAGAACAGACTCACATCTCAACAGATTATCTCAGGGCAGGAAAAAAGTGCTATGAGCAGTCAGGCTTTGTGGTGCAGTAAGGTTTCCCTCTGAATGCTGAAGGGTGTTTGCTGGGTGCAGGAGGGTAGAAAGGTCATTACTTTCAGAACAGACAGGATATGTGAACATACAAAGACAGGTTCAGATAAATTCTTTGTGGTTGAAGCAGAGAATGTGTAACAAGATGAGATTGGGGAAGAAGTGTGAATATGTGGAAAAAAGTAAGCCAAGAAAGAGTTAAGACGACCTTGGGGTGCCTGGGTGGCTCAGTCAGTTAAGTGTCCAATTCTTGATTTCAGCTCAGGTCATGATCTCAGGGTCGTGGGATCGAGCCCCGCATCGGGCTCCGTGCTGAGCATGGAGCCTGCCTGGGATTCTCTCTCTCCCTCTCCCTGTCCCCTAATGCTCACTCTCTCTCTCAAATAA
Source organism: Leptonychotes weddellii (assembly GCF_054177405.1). NCBI lineage: Eukaryota > Metazoa > Chordata > Mammalia > Carnivora > Phocidae > Leptonychotes > Leptonychotes weddellii. Next base: position 29,674,178 of record NC_138373.1, read on the forward strand.
GTAAATACGCAAGAAGAAAATTGTGAACATTTTCTGTGTCCTTCTGCAGGAATTCAAAAGGGACATCAAGAACATTTACTTAATTATGATAGGATTGATCAGAGAGGAGAATTCCTCCAAACAGACACCTAAAATGGATCCCAATGCTACAGAACAGGGCTCCCTCAGTCATTCAGAATCAGCCAGAAAGATATCCTGGAACAAGTATTTTGGCTAAGAGTAAAACAGGATGAAATACTCCAGTTCTTACAGTCCTATTTGAAAGGGAAAATTCATCATGAGTTCAAAGCATACCCATATTCAAGATGACAATCCAACAGTGAATGTTCAGGGACATTAACAGGAGGAGTGACGAGGCATACAGCGAAGGAGTTAACAGTTGAAGTGAAAAAGGATTGAGGATTATATGGAAAAGTTGAAATGCATTCAAGAAAGCAATAAAGACTAGTGAACCAGAAACTCCCTGTTCACTTATGATAAAATATCTAGTTAATACCAAATAAAAGATTCAAATAGACTTGTTATGGTTCTTTAGAAAGTCTCTCTAAAATAATGCCAATATCCCCGTTTTTTTTTTTTTTTTAAGCATTTTCACAAATAAAGTGTTGCCTTTAGGAAGGAAGATTGGCTATGGGGAGTAAGCAGCTTAGTTTGAAGGAAAAAGATATGAGAGGAACATCATTTCTGAACTTGGAATTGTTCTTAGACACTGTTTCAAGAATCCTGCCTTGCAAACAAGATCTACCTTTTATTTTGTATAGGTGTGCATGGGTTTGATCACACACACTCACCCTGAACACAAAAATTGCACACCGGTTTAGGGGAAGAGGTGGGAAATCGAACTGACAATTTCAGTCAAGGGTGAACGATGCTCTAAAAAAAGAAAACATGTGGTATTTTAAGGGCACAGAGGAGGGGATGCTCAGTAGTTGGGAAAATTAGGAGGACATCAGAGAGGAGCTGACATCTGAGCTCATTCTAGAAGAATCAATAGGAGTTCCCCAGCTTGGAGAATGCCTTTGGCTTGGAAAGTGCAGGTCTGCCCCACTGCAGAGGACAGCCAGAAAGTCTCAGTGAGGTGGGTTTTAAAGGAGAGTGAATGGGGTTGGACAAAAGACCAGGCGTTTACCAAATTGCAGACCAAAGGGTTTTTATCTTCTCTCTTGATCTGTGAATTAACCAATGTTGCTTATGAGAACAATACATGTCTGCAAAGGGATCTGATACCAGTATTAAGGCACAGTATTGATGGAGACAGTTTTTACATCAAAAATTTCCTGCAAACACTACAGATTTTTACTTTCTAAGGTTGTCCGAGAACAGTAGCAGTGTGGAAAAGGAAGGGGAATAGAGGCCCCATTAATGAACGCTTCTCTTTCATATCATAGATGCTTATCTAAAAAAAAAAAAAAACTACCCTTGACTAGTGGTTTAGAGGAATGTATAGTAATTTGTTTTGCAAAACAAAAAGTAAGCAATGGAAAGATATATCTTTCTTTCACCTGAATTATTATTATTATTTTACTTAATAAGAAGAGAAGGAAGAACAAGAAAAATAGCATCTACCCAACCCACTCTTTTTACTATTATTATTTTGTAATGGTGAATCTTGCTAGAACCATAATGCAGCTCTGAAAGAAATAAAAACTTATGATCAGAACAAGCATTATAGACATTTATGTAAAACTGGAAGTGAATAGTATTTTCCCATCTGTTACTAATTCATAACCGGATTCTCTCTGGTATTGTGACTGAAGTACATTTTTATAATTCATTTCTTGGCTTCAACTGTCGGGGAGTTCTCGTCTTTGTTAATTTCACAACATCAGATGTTCATGAGGAAGTTCCCATTATGATTCAGAGTCAACATGTTATCAATTCCAAGAGGAGAGGATGTAGCCAGATAAAGTGGTGAATCGGAGGGTTTAAAATAGAGCTGTAGTTCTAAACACTATGCTCCAGGAAAGAATTGGGGAAATGAGGACATGGCTCAGGGGCTGGATTTGAGGATCCCATATGCATGATTACAGTACACCAGGCCAGCCTGTGATCCAACAGCCCTGTTTGTGTTTGTGCCTCGGGTGATGCCAAAACCCATTAACTGCTCATTAGCAAAGGTGAACAGTTGAGAGAAAAGGGAGTGATACGCTGCCTGGGTAGTGGGGAGTGAGAGACACACAGAGAGACAGAGAGAAATTGGGGGAGGGGGAGCACTAAGCTTAAGCAGTCCCACACTTTGACATGCTAGTCTAAAAAAATTTTCACCACTAAAAGTGAAGGGGAACCACTGTTTCTTTAAAGATTTTTTTTATTATTATTCATTTGAGACACAGAGATAGAGAGAGAGAGAGAGCATGAGCAGGGGGAGAGGCAGAGGGAGAAGGAGAAGCAGGCTCCCCGCCGAGCCAGATCCCAGGACCCCGGGATCATGACCCAAGCCGAAGGGCGATGCTTAACCATCTGACCCACCCAGGTGCCCTGAAACCACTGTTTCTTAATGACAACAACCATACCCACTGTTTTTGGGAACCAAAAAGTTTAAATGCAGAATATCATTTGAAACCATCAACTCCTTGGCAGGCGTTTGTGAGACGCACAAAGCAAGACAAAATGATACTGAACCCGATCAAGATTTATTGTGTTTTAGTCCAGTCCATGGAGTTTTTAGTAGAGTAAATGTCCTTCTTATTTCTCCCCCGTCATAGTATCACTCAGTAGGTTAATTTACAAGTCTTGTATGTTGCTAAGTAGAAGCTACAGGGTTTTTTGTTTTTCATATACCAAGACAGTCTGATACAACAAAGTGTAAGGGGAAACATTTATGACATTTCCCAGAACATGAACCTTGTATTATTGAACTGAGTTCATTTCTTTGAAGCTTTCTATTCTTTTTTTCCCCCTTGAATCATATTACTGAACTTAAGAGGGGTTAGCAGGTATAAAGAATTAGTACAGTATTTAATTCTTTCAGCATTAATCACATTTAAAATGTTTATATTGCCTGACACAGTCCAAGTGCAGGGAATCCCTCCTAAGGAAATAACCCTGATATTAAGAAATTGTTTTATACTCAACATTACTGACCACAATGCTATTTACCATAGTAAAAATTTCAACACCATCTCAGTGGATCACCATGGTTATGAAAAATGTGGAATACCAATTCACTGGAGGTAAACTGCTGCCATTTATTTTAAACTTGATTTTTTGTGAATATTATGCAAAAGCATGGCAAGAAAGATGATTAGGCTAGTTAGGCACATACCCTATCTTTGGTCTCTTGCCAGCTCAGTGCTCTCCATGGTTATTTAAATGGAAAGTAGAAAGAAAACAAGCAGACAAATAAACCACACCAACAAATATTCTCCATGACGATTTTCAGACCTAATCCTAGTCTCTCTGGGTTCAACCTTTGAAGCTATCTGAACAAAATGATAACAAAAATATTAAGAGTAACAGTAAAAGTTATCTTAAAGTTTGCTCTATAATAAACCTATAATATTGCTACTGTTCTTGTTCTGTGGATGAGAACACTGAAAGCTGGGAATATTCCATCACCTTTCTAAGTTCTAACAGCTACTGAGTGTGTGGATTTAGGCTTGTCTGACTCCAAGTCTGTGTTATTGTGCAAACCACATTTGTTTCTCCTTAGAGAAAGCTGGAGAAAGGAGGACTACAAAATATTAAGAGAGGCGACCATTAGGTTTTGAAACTGTAAAAAAGAAAATGAAAATAGAAATTAAGGACATAATGAGCTCTGAGATAATCAGATACTCTTTGGAGAGGAAAAATTGATGAGAAATTTTAATCAGACTTTCTATATGCACATCTTTTATTAGTCTTTGCAGCATTATCTCCAATGACAACAAAAAGACACAAACAATAAAAATGTCCATCCATAGGGGGATGATGGACTCAATGATGTTCCATCACCATGATAGGATATTTTGCAGATATTAAAAATTATCATTATGAAAACTGGGTGGAAATATGTAAAATGTTTTTGATCAACTATGAAATGAACAAAGCAGAACACAAAATGACCTGGGCAATATTAATGCCAATCTATAAAACTCTGGATCTATGCTCTTGGACTAGGTTAGGGTATATAGAAATGAAAATAATTGTGTTGTGGATAATATTTCTGTACTGAAATATAATTGGGCTATTATATCTTCCTTTCAACAATAGATATAAACACCCACATATATTTTAGGCATCATGTGCTCCTCATCTTTGCTCATTTTAATATATAGAGCTCAACCAGATAAAAAAACAAATTCCATGCATCCATGCAAATGTAATAGAATAATGAACCCACTGTATCCATTATACAGCTTCAAAAATTATTAACTTTTTTTGTACAAAGCATTTGTATTTGTATTACTGTAAAACCAATATGAGGTTTGGGAGAAATTAACACTAGAGATGATCACCAAACCTGGGGCAAAGTCTCACATTAGAAGTTGAAAATCTGTTGACTGACTCAGTTTACAACCTGTCACTCATCTTGGTCTTATATATGAGCCAAGCACTGTGCCCATCTCTAGTTAAGAGAGAGGTGTTAAGGGTTGACTCCAAAGAAAATAGAAGTGTGGAAATAGAAAAATGCTAAGAATCCTGTGTCTCATTATCAGAGAGACATAATTAAGTGTAACATGAATCAGGGAAAATGGTGTCCACCACCAGGACTGCCAGGCCCCCCCAGAAGCTAAACCAATATGACAGGTTAGAACCACGAGTAAGATTAAACTTCACCAAAAGACATAACCATCTCAGTACCTGGCAAGTAAATGTGATTCAGTCACACTGACATTTCTGAGATGTAGAAAGAAGAATGAGTTAGAACAATAGAAGATATTTCACGGACTAGGGCTAAATACTCCTAGGGATAACAAGGAAAGTTTATTAATTAATTGATCTTTTATTGTATTACTATTATATCTATTATCTATATCTATATATTATCCTCTATCTATATCTATTATATATTATTTATTATTCATTAATTGATCTAGTCATCCATCTATCCATCCATCCATCCGTCCATCCATCTACCTACACACTCATCTATCCAGCCAGCCAGCCAGCCAACCAGCCATCCAGCAAGCCAATCAACCATAATTTTGCAGGAATTGAAAGACCTTCAGAATTTTTCAAACATACAGAATGAAAGAGTATTGACAAAGAGTTAGAAAATTTACACTTTATCCTGAGCATGATGGGAAACCACTGAAGAATTCTGAGCAGCCAAGTGACAAGAAGAGATCTGCCTTTAGGAGCAAGTAGGCAGTAACTGGCGTGTGGTTGCAAAAGGACTAGAGACTTTGATTTCCTGGAAAGGCAAGTAGAAAAGGGGAGTGTCTGAGTTGTCTGACCAATCCTGGAGAGAGACGTTCTAGCAGGCTTTCTGACACTGGGGCTTCAGAGCCTCCAATTTCCTCAGGAAACCATGCCTTTCTTCTTTAATCATAAATAACCACCATCTACCAATGAGACATTTAACTTAGCAGGGTTTGCTGCATTGAGCTTCTATTTTCCATGGTCAATCTCAACTGTCATCTTAGGTTCCCATCTAACTTGTCCTTAGCGGCAATATGATAAATTGCTAAATGGGCAAAATGCTAAAAAATAATCGAGTCCCAATTTTTCCCACTATAAGACACCATCACCGCCCCCCCACCCCCGGCCAAGGTATATCTGGTTAAGAACCAAGCAGGTAAAATGTCAATAGAGTGTTTTCGAAGGTGGACCCAACCCATCTAATTTCAACTCTGCAGACTTCCTTTGGACTTCGGAGAAAAGTGTAGAAGATTCACCTGCCATAGTCCCTTTCCTCTCCACTCACCAAACTCTCCTAGCAGTAACCCAAAACTATGACAGCCAAATATCATCTGTGTTAAATTACTTTTTCACTAGTAGTTGATTTATAGTTGATTAGGTAATTAAATCAAATACAAGTGGGTGAAAGTAAATCTATTTTTATCATCCCTGTAAATTAAAAGTTCCGCATCATAAAAAATCATGACCATCTTGAAAATGACTAGTCAAGTGCCTTTTAGAGGCAAGCAGGATTTATTGTCAATTAACGTATTGAACTGTATAGTCAGCATAACCCTGTGCTCAAGACTTTTAAAATTATTGGCTTCCGCTCCTGAGCTGCTCCCTATCATGGTAATGAAATGTATCTAGCTATTCTCATATTGAACAATTCTGTAGGTTGGGTTTATATCTCACTATAACAACATTCCATTTTATTATTACCTCCAATCCCCTGTAATGAATACAAATATATTCCTTTTTTCCATCACGAGTTTATCAATTTTCATTGATTTGCCTATAATGAATACAGTCAGAAAAAGAAAGGCAGACAGATCATATCCATTAAAGTGTCTTTAGTTTCAAAAGTTTGTCTGTGGCATTGTTTAATTAAAAAAGAAAAAGAAAGTCATCAGAAAACTAATTAAAAAGAGACGTTACTTTCAGGCCTGCTTATAAACAAGAAGTCAGTAATTATTGCATAAAGAGGCTTGGGAGCCATGCACTTAGAGAAATTTGGCATTTGTATCCAGCCTACCTGAGAAAATAAAATGATTAATTCTTACCATACGGATAATCTTATATTATCTTATTATAATGTTCTATATTTTTCTAAGTTAATAAAGGTCAAATAAACTGTAAAAGCTGAGATGCATTTATGACAAGCTCAATCTTTATGACTAGGTGTTTTTGGCAGATTATGTGCACTCTTCCTTTTCAGTAAAGCTCTGTAAACCCACACTGGCTGTGTGACATTGAGAAATTCATGTGTGTTTCTAGCTGTACAGATCTTCATCTGTAACATGGTTTTTCTGAGGCCTTTTCCAGAAAAAATGGTTTCCTATTCTAGGTACCACTGAATCAAGATGGCAATAAAGCAACTGGCTTTCCCAAAGCCATATTGCTAGTGGAAGCCAAGCCCAATATTGGACTCCAAGTCAAGTGCTTGTTCCAACTCTGCAAGGCAATGAGCATCCTCTTGCAAGAGAACATAGATTCCCAATTTCTGTAGTCTTTTCAAAACTTTTAACTATTATAATCAAAATCCAAACCACCATGTCTTCAGTGACATTCATAGCCCTATAATCATTGCCTCTATTTGGGCTTAGTGTTTGTATCCTCACATGAGGGTATCATTCAGTACAAAATCAATTCAGTAACATCTTAGAATTCTGAAGGAAAAAAATTTGTGAAACAGCTAGCTAAGTATTCCAGATTTCCTTCTTGCTCACTCACTATTTGGAGCTGACAGATGTACCTTGGTGAAAATACAATCTGGGACTTCTCATTTTGCCCTGAAAAAGATGCTGAAGGTGAATCTAGTTGTGACGTACAAACTTTTTCCATGGGATAGAGAGTTTCCCTTTCAGAAAGCTACTGGTTCCTTAAGCTTCTCTCCTTAGAGCTTAAGATACAGAAACTGCCTCATTTAGGGACAACCATGGCATTTGTCACCAAACGGAGACATAGAGTAGTAGGTAAAAACTGGGACTATCTTGGGGCACCTGGGTGGCTGCGTCGGTTGAGCATGTGACTCTTGATTTCAGCTCAGTTCATGATCTCAGGGTGGTGAGATCGAGCCCCGTGTCAGGCTCTGCTTTCAGCGTGGAGTCTGCTTGAGATTCTCTCTCTTCCTCTGCCCCTCCCCCTGCTCATGCGTTCTCTCTCTCTAAAATAAATAAAATCTTTAAAAAAACTGGGACTATCTCAGACAAAAAGAGGTATGTGTTTACTATTCCTACGCCTACCCACATATTCTGCCCTTAACCCATAGCCAGTACCTAATCAACTTTGTTGAAAGAATGAGCTTTTATTTTTATTCTGTTAGAACTTTATAGTCAAAGAATGGTCCGTGGAGCACTAGCATCACCTGGGAGCTTGCTAGAAATTCAGAATCTCACACCCCACCCCAGATTTAATGAATTGGAATCTGCATTTTAACAAGATCCCCAGGAAATTCATTTGCATATTAGAATTTGAGAAGAACTGAGGTTTGGCATTTTGTGGTTGGCATGGACTCACAGTAGTTCTGTCATTTTCCTGCCCAGTAGACTCAACTGAGCAGTTTTGAAAAAATACGGATTCACTGTTCCCTATGACCTGGATGGAACCTAGAGACATTATCAAACATGCAAACAAGGGGATATGTTCAAAAATATTCACTGCAACACTGTAAAGGGGAGAATTTGTCAACATCTTTTTTTTTTCTTTTTTTTTTTTATTCTTATGTTAATCCCCATACATTACATCATTAGTTCTAGATGAAGTGTTCCATGATTCATTGTTCGTGCACAACACCCAGTGCTCCATGCAG
>NC_138373.1:29683030-29763335 GCF_054177405.1 Leptonychotes weddellii
TTTTTTTTTTAAGATTTATTTGAGAGAGAGAAAGAGAGGTGCGGAGGGGCAGAGGAAGAGAGAAACTCTAGCAGACTCTGCACTCAGCACTGAGCCCAATGTGGGGCTCAATCTCACAACGCTGAGATCACGACCTAATCTGAAACCAAGAGTCGCATGCTCAACTGACTGCATCACCCAGGTGCCCCTTTAATAGGATAATCTTAAAAAGTAGGGGTATTTGGGGGCGCCTGGGTGGCTCAGTCGTTAAGCATCTGCCTTTGGCTCAAGTCACGATCCCAGGGTCCTGGGATCGAGCCCCGCATTGGGCTCCCTGCTCTGCCGGAAGCCTGCTTCTCCCTCTCCCACTCCCCCTGCTTGTGTTCCCTCTCTCGCTGTGTCTCTCTCTGTCAAATAAATAAATAAAATCTTTAAAAAAAAAAAAAAGTAGGGGTATTTGTATGGTTGTAGGATAGTTGCTCTACATTATTGTGAATATAGCATAGACCAGCCCTCTTAAATCTTTCTCTACTGCCACTGGATTCCTGTTCTTCTCTCAACAAGGCACTTCTCTCTGGGCTAATTGAGGTACAATAGGAGGATAACTGGAAGTTTGTAGAAGTTTCTGGGATTCTGTTATGGTAAAATATCAGACAGCTATCTCAGAAGCCTACCTTGAGAAGGCTTGGCCCTCTGAGAACATCTCTGCATGTTCTAAGTTTCAAGAATAATAATAATTTATACCACCTAACATGTATTGAGTGCTCACCACCATGACAGGATTTGTGCTAAACTCTTTAAATGTTTTTATTTTTATTTGATCTCTAACACAACCCTGTATTTATCCCAAATGAGGAAACTGAATTTTAGATCAAGCAACCTGCCAAGGTGACCTGATTTTAAGGGTCAAGCGGATAGATGAAGGTCTGTGTGGAAAGGACGTCTTTACGGTCCCCTTCTCTCTTCCTGTATCCCCATTTCTTCCTTAAAGACCACCAGTAAATTAGGAATTCCCCCCCCCATCCTACTTCAAGCAAAGCCATGTTTCAGGGGGTTGAGTCTCTGCCTCAGTGTGAGATTACAGCTTATTCTCCAATTAATTTTGCAGCAGGCTCTTTGGCTAATAAAGTCTAAACAAAGAGCATTTAATCCAATTCATGGGTTTTTTTCCTCCATCGCGAGCAGCCTGTCAAACACAATCAGATTCCGCATGCAAAGCAGAGAGGAGGCAGGCGTTGGCCCCACCTGCTTAGCGGGGTTGTAAGCAGGAAGCCCACAGTCAGAGAACAGTTGGCTGTGCAGATGGCAGAGTTGGGAAGACGTGGGGGAAAACACTCTCTGACTCCAGCGCAGCACAGGGAAGGCTATGGACGTGGTCTGGCCAATGGGTGGTGAGACCACTCAGAAAAGAAAAAGACATGAAATTTACAAAGAGCCCCCCTATGGGACAGACACGGAACTGTACGTGATCTCTAATTTTCAAGCTATGGTCAGAGATAGAGACTGGCTTTCCTTTTTTTCCAGGTGAGAATAATGAAGACTCAGCAGGTAAAGTGACCTTCTTAAGGTCACAGAGCTAGTAAGTAGAGTGTAGAGTGAGTAGGGGCGCAAGTTCGTATCTCCTGGATTCTCTTCTTTGCATCGGGCTTATTGAAGAATGCTTGAAGAATCTCCATTAAGCAAATGATCCGTGCCCACCCTTGGACACAAACGTGGAAGGCACTCTCCTTGTCTTTAAGGAATGCGCGTGGTATAGATGGGGTGATGAGAATTAATATATAGAGGCTAATTAAAAGACAGTGATGTGCTGAGTTGTGTGGACATGACTCTGGGTAATTTAGAAAAGGCCAGATACCCACAGGTCAGTGCAGCCAGAGCTGCCTTGAGGCTCCCAGAATCTCAGAATCAAAGGGGCCATCAAAACAACATGTGAACATACTGTTGGGGGTCCTGAAGGAAGAAGACCAGGTCTGATTCATCCCTCTGCCCAGTGTTTTGATCACTTTCAGGAAATAAATGTTGAATATGCAAATAAAAGTTAACCTTTAAAGAATAAATAAAGAAACACAGACATTATTATGTTGTTGTTGTTTTTTTTCTGGGCCATGGACTCCTTGGAGAAATTTATAAAAGCAATGATCTCACTTTGAAAAAAAAAATGCACATATAATTTCTGAGGGTCCAGGTTTCCCTAGAAGCCTATTCAATATTATGATGTTCAACATCAGAGGATGATTCAGGTAGCTGTGACACATTTGTTCAATTGAAAGGTGCACAATTTAAAACCACAATGTTTACAATAACATTAATTAATTTATTTATTGTTAAAGATTTTATTTATTTATTTGACAGAGAAAGTGAGAGTGCAAGCACAAACAGGGGGAGCTGCAGAGGAAGAGAGAAAAGAAGATAGATTCTCCCATATCGGGCTCCTGGCTCAGCGGGGAGCCTGCTTCTCCCTCTCCTTCTGCCTCTCCCCTGCTCATGCTCTCTCTTTCTCTCTCTCTGTATCTCTGTGTCTCAAATGAATAAATAAAAAATTAAAAAAAAATGCAAGTACAAGAAAAGACACTTTTTTTATTCACCCATTTGTCCCAGTTTATTAATCTGAATCTTTCTTAGTTTTTTTTTTAACAATAATAACTGCTTGGTTACAGAGGTAAAGGAAATAAAGCCAGGATGCAACAATTTTATGTAACTTATGATCTCTACTAGGTATAAAATCCTGGTTAAGAGTTTTGGTTTTAGCAAGACTACCCAGGCCCATCCCTATTTCATCATCAGCAGAGTGGCCTTGGATAAGCTACATAATCTCTGGGTGCCTCAGTTTCTTCATTTCTAAAATGGTACTTTCTACATGGGATTATTTTTGAGAATTAAGTGAGCAAATAGACTCTAGACAAAGCACTTCAAACAGCATCTGGCATTGAGAAAAGCCCTCAGTAAACATCATTATCATCTTCATCTTCATTATTATATTTACTTCAAAAATTGCTCTATAGCTTAGTGTCATCATTTTACTATAACACACACACACACAACTATATATAAAATTAACTTCTGCGAAGGGAATAGAATTGACTTTGGAAAGTGATGGTGTCTTGATGAACAAGGACTTCAAGTATCTTTTCAGGAAGAATATGTGTATGTGTTACCATAAATCAAATTAGAGACAAATGTGTAGTATAATTGCAAATGTGAGCCATTCCTTCCTCTGCACACTCTGTCCATAACATGGAATATTTTGTGAATAATGAAATTAATGCCTTTTTTAAAATAAAGTGTCTGGGGTGAGTCCCAACATTTCCTTGCTGTCTCTAAGGAAAGAGAGGAAACAGGCAAATGTCTGTTGAATATTCCAGAAGTCTCACCAGAAGACAGATGCCTGATGGACCAGCTCACTACCTTGCATGCTTTCATGTGCACCACCTATATCCCGAAGTGATTAGCTCCCTCCATTTCCAGGGTTCATAGCATCCAAATGGAATTACCGTGTTGTTATTTAATTAAGCCATGGGACTAAAAGCTGGGGCTATTGAGTATCTTTTTCAAGTGTTAGGCTTTCCAGTGCATAAGTGTGCTTGCTTCAGCATTCAAAAAATAATATTTTGGCAAGAATATTTCTGTCTACTCCCCTCCATAGGCGTGGCTGGCGGGCAATTAGCAAGCCCTGGCAAGCTTCCATTCAAAGGAGAATGAGAAGTCTGATATTGTAGGAAACAAGTAAAAATTATTCAGAGAAGTACATGTTAGAGGACTGACTGAAGCAAACTTTCAAAATCTGCAAAGCTTAAATTACCCAAACAACAAAACTCCTTTGAGAGTTTTTTGTGACCGATGAAGTCAAGATGAAATCGGCAGAGGAGCACATATGTTTTCTGATGAAAAGGAAATCTCAGAACCATCAGGAAAGAAAGGAACAATAATCTCACAAATGGTTCCATGTTTTCAGGAGAACATACCCAAAGTCCTCAGTCAAAGGTAGTGATCCACCCTTCAGCAACAGTAGGAAAGGAAATATGTCTCAAATTCTCATCTTTATTTATTAAATAAATATTTATCAAGCTTCTTCTGTCATCCTTGTTCTAGGCATTGTTTTGTTCTAGCAGTGAGCAACACAGGCACAAGAGCTGTCTTGTTCAGAAAGGAATACAGATAATTAGCAAGCAAACACAGACATACATAGTACCAAAGCAGTAAGTACTAAGTGCTATTAATGGGATAAAATGGTGAAATGATAGTGCCTGGGTTGATCAGGAAGGACCTATCTGAGGAGGTGACATATGAGCAGAGACTGAATAATGAGAAGGAGCTACATATTTCAGTATTTGAGGACAATTTGTTTCAGGTTGTCTAGAGGGCCCAAGAAGAGCAAAGTCTCCAAAGACCAGTTTGGTTTGTCAGAAGAGCAGGAGGAAGTCCAGAGTGACTGAAATGTTTATGAAGAAGAGTGGTAGGCAGTGAGGCTACCCCACTGAGGAGACAGGGACTGACTGCATTTCTGTTATCTACCAATCTATGCTGTGATATAAAACAACCTGGAATAAGATGATCAAGTTTATATAGAAGATGCTGGTCATTGGATCTGAAATGTTTTTGAGGGCAACTATTACAAAAAAAAAAAAAAGCCCCCCTAAAGAGAAATGAATTCCATTTAATCGAATTGTAGAAAATCTGATTGATTTTGCCATCAGTCAGGATGAGCTGGATTATGCTGCAGTAACAAGCATTCCCTTAATCTCAGTAGCTTAAGAAAAGAAAAATGTTTTATTTCCTGTCCTCACTATGTATCCAGCACAAGTCAGCATGAGAATTTCGCTGATGGAATAACTGTCATCTAGAACATGTCTGATGGTTGCTGTGCTGAGAGAGAGCTCTGGAGAAATCTTGCACTGGCAATTACAATCTCCAGTGTGGATGTGACATTCACAAACATACTTTTGCTGATGATTCAGAAGACAGAACTAATCACTTCATTCTGTTCAACGGCATGCGTAGTGCTCAAGAAATGAAACTCTACCACGTGTTCAAAGGAAGATAAAAATGAGATATATTTGGTCAATTCCCCTAATGACAATCACAACTCAGAGTGAGGTTATGTTTCAACACTACCTTCTTCTTCCTCAAATACCTATGATGTGTCTGGCAAGCCTATTCTATTTGGGAAGTTGATAAAGGTGAAACTAGCTGAGTTGCAAAACTCCAGGGCACCAATAATATACTGGTTGGCCATAGGCTCTGAGCCACAGCCTAGTTATTATATGTCGAAGGCCTACTTTATCTGTGTCAGACTCTGGATTTTACTTCATTATTTCACTTACTATTCACAACTACTCTAAGAAAATGGTACAATTATCTATATTTTACCACCATAAGAATAGATGTTCTGGACTACCAGGCAACTCACTTATAATCATACTGCTCTTAAATATTGGGTGCCAAGTCAGGCCTACCAGATGCCAAAGCTCTACAGTATTTTTTTTTCTTCAATTTATTTATTTTAAAGGGGGGTAGGGGCAGAGGAATAGGGAGAGAGAATCTTAAGCAGGCTCCATGCCCAGCACAGAGGCAGAGGTGGGACTCAATCTCACCACCCTAAGCCCATGACCTGAGCCGAAATCAAGAGTCGGATGCTTAACTGACTGAGCCACCCAGGTGCCCCTCTGTAGTATTCTTCACTCTGATACTTAAGGTACAGTCAATTCAGAAACATAACTAAGACATATCTTAATCATTCAGGATTAATTGATGAAGTTCTTCCATAGCTTTTTGCCTTTGGACACGTCATTACTTCTTTTATTCAACTATGTCTTACACTTATGAATTTAGTAACAGGTTTACCTAGAGAACTGAGAGTTTGGTGGATGAGAATTTGTCAGGAAATGGGTGGGCCAGAGAAATCAGAGTTGATAGTTATTTGACGTGCTTGCAAAAAAAAAAAGAGAGAGAGAGAGAAAGTTTGGAAACCACCCTCCTGCCTCCCCCTCCCCCCATGTGGTGCAGTCACAGTAATGCTAATGGGGGGTGACCTACAAAACCAATTATTTCTTTTTCAGGAGACATATTTTCACTTAACACTTTTAGACTATTATTTTTTATTATTATTAACACTGTAAAGAATGATCCATTATCAGAATAATCCCTCTGCCCAGGATCCGAAGTCCTGGGACATCTGTGATAACAAGCTTGTCAGATATTTAGATTGTGATTCTCCTGGGAAAAAATATATCTACAAATTAAATCCAGGACTAACCTTAATAATCTTTATTTTCTTCCTTCTATGCTAAGATTCTTGGTTCCCAATGACACCAACATATGTGTACTCATTGTTTTTATCTCATACCACATGCACAACAGACTTGGAGGAGAATAGCAACATGACCATGAACAATAGGATTTCTCAGAATGGCTTCCCCCAGTCCCTACAGATGACAGAGTATATCTCATTAGAGATGTAGAGTGAAAGTCTTTATTTTAAAGTCAGAAGACAGTTTCCCTGTGTGTATGCTATGAACCTGATGCACAATGAGGCTCCTTTGTTATGTTTTAGAAGTTGCTTTTAAAAATATAAATTTGTCTTGTGATTATGGAAAATATTTATAAGGTTTCAGAGTAAAATCTATAGAATCTTTCATCAGGAAAGTCAGGATTCTACCCTGTTGCTTCACATTGTTTCTCCTCGTTTTTTCTTTTTCTATTTTAGATTTCTAAAAACCCCTTAGGGTTTTTAATATGAGCTATTGCATACTCATACTCCCCTTCTCTTAATGGCAAACAGTATGCTATAAGCACTTTTCTCTATTTTAGATTCTTTAATTTTGAAATATATCCTGGTGATCACTCCATAGCAATCCATGGAGATATTATGTGTTCCTTTTTACCAGCTGTATAATACTCCACTGGGTGGATTTCTGTAGTATATTCAGCCAGGTCTCTGATAGGTAGACGTCAGGTGAGGACCTGGGTCTAGTTTTTCACTAAATGAGCGTTAATGTTATCATTACCATTATTTCACAGATTCAAAATTTGTGATTTCTCGTGTTTATAGGCAACTGAAGGCACATGCCTTCTTAATCTATCCTTCATGGAATGCAGATGCAGGGATAAACGCCTGGAGTGAGCAAGGCTAAGCATCCTCCACACACACACGTTACTGTTGTTCACGCCCTGTCATCACGTACTCAGAGCTCCCGGGAAGTGACCACAACTTGCTACTCTGTGAAAGAGATGGCCCCCATAGGAAAGCAGAAAGCTCACTGCTCGTGCTGGGGATGGGAAGGCTGAGAAATGGCAGAGATTTAAGAAAGTGGTGATTCTTAGACAGAAACGAGCTTCATGTGGGAACTGAGTTTTGTGTTTACAGGCGCATTCTTTTTCTGCAGGAATAACGTGCTTCTTGTCAGCCATGGTTTACTACATTCATGAGGAATCTTGAGTGTTGCTCTGGTGGCATTTGGGAACTTGAGGATTCGGGAAGTCTTGGACCTTTCCACGTCGCCTGAAGAGCGCTCACCTGAACTCAAAGCTAGTGCACCGTAGTTGAGAAAGCACAGACCTTGGAGCTGAACAGATGTAGTTCTGAGTCCTGGCTCTGATTTCTTTTTTTAAAACTGTAATTATGTGCAACTCGTTTAGCTTCTCTTATTCTCCTCGTGCACAACTGCGAAATGAGGCCAAAACCATGAGCCCGTGGTACTGTTGAAGTAAAATAACTGAAATAAAGCAGACCAAGGTCACACGGAAGTCACCATCACCTACTTCACCTTTATCGTCACTAGCGATAAGATGCAGTGTAGTGCCCTGAACACGGCATGGGCCTGGAAACTGCCCCCTTTGGTTGGAATCCTGGCTCTTCTCTTCCTAGATACGTGACTTCATGCAAATCTCTGTCTATGCCTCGGTTTCCCCAACGATGTCCGGAGATAAAAAGGAGCAACTACCCCAGAGGATTGTTGTAGGATTAACTGCACGCACACTTGCGAAATGCCTGGAAGCAGGGGGTAGCCATTGTGATTGTTTTCATATGAGAAGGAAGGTGTATCTGTATGTGTTATTTAAAGCTGGACCTCACATGTTTTAATTACCAAACCCTGCTCCTGAGACTTGAAGCCAGATGTATCTCGATGGTAATCTGTTCATGTCTCGCTTCTCACCGTCAAAGATAAATGCGGTGCCTCACATCTTTCGCTGCCCCCTGCCTGATGCCATCCTACCCTTCCCGTGTAGGCCCAGGAGACAGCTCCCGGAGGAGGTACTAAAGCTGTAGCCCAGCTGGTATCTGAAGGGGGGAAGGGAATCCGCTTCCAGCTGCAGCTTCCAACCCCACCCTCCCCGTGACATGCTCCTCTTGGTGAACCCTCGAAGGCCTCAATAATTCACCACAGCCACCATGCTCAGACAGGTTGCTTGGAAAAGCGAGTTCTGAGCCAAGGGTTTTGGCAGGTCTTAAAATATTTCCTTCCGCGCAACTGCAATCACATCTCCATCATGAGCACCTGGGAGTGCAGTAAGGCATAAAGGGGAGAGGAATGAGGAACAAATGCAGCCCTTGGTTTATAATTCACCCTTGTCACAGGGAGATCTGGGCACAGCTGATCTGGCTTGTAGTGCGAGGTCCGGGACAAATGAAGTGATACCTTTTTGGTTGTATCTATTTTAATCTTCCCTGGTAAACAAAGTGTGGGGCTACCCCCAGAGTCAATGGCCAACTGCTTCTATGCTTCCGATAGCCAAAGCTTAGAAATGGCATGCATCCGTGTCCACAGTCCGCCAGCTCAGACAAGGTCTGCTACCTCCTACTTTTTTGTTGTTTTCCAGAAAATCCTGGAAGGGGAGAGGGTGAGCATTCTGATACAGATAAGCACTCAAGAAGAACTCCTCCTGAATTCCCTGGGACAAGGTCTGGGTGGGTGGCTCCAGGGCAAATCATCATAGAGGCCACATGAAATATTAAGAGGGAAAGAGAAGTGTATGGTTTTGCTATTTTAGGCCTCCTTTTTAGTGAAATGCTTGGTACGTTGTATATGTTCAATAAACTGTTGAATAAGGGGGAGGGGGGTGGAGAAGAAAGAGAAAAAGAGAAGGAACTTAAGAAGGACCTGATCAATGGAAGGATCGCTCGATGCTTGGCTTGTGTCAGAGGAGGGATTCGGGATTCAATCTGCACATTGTGAACACACTAGATGTGGGGCCAACTGTCGATCTCTGCATCTCTGTCACTGTCCTCTCTCTCTCTCACACACACACACACAATGGCAGGGCTTATCCCTGAAACGTCTGCTAAATATTGGTTACTTATTGATCCCCCAACGTCCCAGTAAAGTAATAACATTAGCTTACATGTCCCGAGATTCACAACATGCTAGAGATTATACTAAATACCTGAATTTTTTCATTCTCCTTGAGACAGTTACTATTTCATCTTTATTTTTGTAGAGGAAGAATCTGAAATGTGGGATTTGTTGTTGTTGTTCATTTGTTCAATGCCTCTCAAATCTTACATGGAAAAGCCATTTTGAAATAATCCTGCTTGATGATGGTCCCCACTATTCCAATCTATTTACAGGCAAAGGATGTCCCAGAGTGGGATAGAGGCCCACGGAGGTGCAGAACGTGCCCAATAACACGCCACAAGTCAGGGGCAGAGCGAGAGTTAGAACCTCACCGTCCCACCCCGAGGCCAGTGGCCTTCCCTCCACGCTTCCCAACCTGAGCCATCAGCCCTTGACATTGGAGTAGAGGCAGCTTCAACCTGTCTCTGCCTTTGCAGTGAGGTTTTGGGAAGGCACCTGACCATACACGAACACAAATGTTAGGCAAATTCTGCTGGGAATGAAATTTTTTGAAAGGGATGCTATTCAATCAGTTCATTCTTCGTTGCCAGCTAAGAGGACACCAGGCAACAACAAGGGGGCAGTAGAGTGGGGATGAGGTATTGTACCGATTCATGTAACTATTAAGTTTCTTGTATGGTAATGGATTTCGGTGTAATTTGTTGCAAGGGCTCTAAGTGATACCATCTGCTCTCTCTCCTTCTCTCTCTCTGTCTCTGCCTCTCTGCTATCTCCTAGATTTGTTTTTCTCTTTGTTGATGTATTTCTCAACCAAACTCTCTCCAAGTGAGTGCACATTTACAGGTTGACATAGACCTCACAGTCTTAAAAGAAGACAAACCCTCTCTTGTCTAGTGGCCTTCTCAATCCCAGATCATCCCTCCTTTGGTCATGTCCACGCTCCTAGATCAATGGTTGTCCCAGGAGGAGTGCATGCTCTGATCAGTTAGCTGCAGTCACATGGCCATTTCAGTTGGTTAAGATGACATATGGGTCAGGGTGGAAAATTTTGCAAAAGGAAAAGAAAAAAGATATCCCATAAAGAAGAAAGAGAAGAGATACCGGGCAAGACAACAGACTATACCCATTACTGATCGACACCCAAGCTCTTCCATATCCATAAACAGCTCATTAAAATCCCAGTATCCTGCCCAAGTAGCTGATGAAGAAACATGGATTTGACCCGCTCTGTGTGACAGGGGGTATTTGCTGAAAAGAAGTCTGGAGTGCCTGCTGAACATTTCTCCCAGAATTCTCTCATGATAGGAAGATTTAATCATTTATCACTTGAAAATCACTTCCCGACATCTGAAATGCTAGTGGTAAAGGAAAGCAAAAAAGCATGGGATGTCGACTTGGCAAAAACTCGAGGAAGGCAGAGCATTGTTCTTGGCTAATCACAGCATCAAGCAAGGTGATTTTTATTGATGATCTCCTTGAGCAGGATGGATGTCTTCATAAACCCAAGAAAGAAAGCAAGCAGCAAAAATGACAGAAAGAAGCCAAGGAGAAAATGTGACAAATATTGAAGTGGGTAGGAAATTGTTTTAAAAAAACCAGAAATCCATGGAGAATACTGAACTCCCTCTGCCCATAGATGAACAGATGAGCACAATTCCACACTGCAGAGTCTGAGGCTCGAATGTGAGCTCAGATGTGCTTTCACCATTGTTTGAAAAACAGTGCACCCCTCTGGGCCAGGGCCATGTCATTAGGATTCTAAACTAAGTTTTCTTCATACAAGGATATGAAACTCTGGTCAGGCCTCTCTCAGCCACGACACAGCATGAGCATTTCCTCTTATTTGTGTTCTTCTTTCTTTGCACCCCATCTCCTCCCCTGCTCCCCACCTTCCCTCCTTCCTTCCTTCCTTCCTCTCTATATCTGGACATGTGACAACGAAGGTTTTAGCTGACATCTAAATTCCCATCCTAGAACCTCCACATTCGCATGTTATTTTAGATGACTTCTGCTGACTATCAGAAAAATAAATGAATAAGGGAAGAACGAAACACAATCAATCTGCAGGAAAGCCAGAACCTTCTGAAGGACTTGACAACTGAAAACAGGAGTCCTTGATGGTTGACCGAGCCAGAACACTGTGTTCTCTTTCACCAAGCTAGGGCATTTCAAATACAGTGATGAGTCATGGAGCCAATTTTACTGGCCTGTGGTCGGCGCCACAGTTCACCTATTGATGAACATGGGGGAGGGGCGCATTTTCGTATCAGCAGGTTGTTTTACCTGAAGTATTATGTGATACAGTGGAAAGACCACTGGACCTAAGTTGAGGAGATCTGGGTGGAGTAAAATAATGTAATTATCACAACAATAATACCATTAACAATCCAAGAGGCACCATGTGTGGGCACTGTGCTAGGCAACTTACAGACATTGACTCAATTGAGTCCCCTAACAATCCTGTGAGGTTGATAGAATGTCCTCCCGTTTTACAGTGTGGAAAAACAGACTGAGGGCAAATGAGCAACATGATCCAGCCAACAGAACCAGCAAGTGGCTGATCTGGGATTTAAATCTAGCTGCCTCTGTCTCAAAGCCTACACTTACCCATGTTTCTGCACTGCCTGGAGGCTAATGCAGGTTCTGTTCCTATCTTACTTTGTGACCCTGGGAAAGCCAATTCCTCTCTAAATTTACTCATCTGTAAAATGAGATTGATCTAAACCTCTAGAAACCAATCTTTTTGACTGTGAGAGCTTTATTTTTTTTTAAGACCAAAACATTTTTTTTTCCAAACATTCAGATAATTTTAAAAAGTAGTTATTGAGAAAATAAAGAAAATGTACCTTTTAGGTATTCAGTAGTTTCACTCATTTATAAACACGGGGAAAGACTTCCTGGTGTTTCAAAGCACAGTTTCCAGAATCAAAACTGTATGTGGGTACAGTTCTCGTGTCTGCCACTTACTAGCTTTGTACCAACTACAGAACCTCTCTGTGTCTAATTCCCTCATCTATAAAGTAGGATAATAATAGTACTACCCTCATAGGATGGTTGTAAAGACAAAATGGGTTTCTATTTGGAAGGCACTTAGAAAAATTACTGGAGAATAGAAAATGCTATGTAACTCTTAGCTATCATTATTAAATTATATTTCATTAATCATAGTGATAGTAATTATATTTTAATATTTTCACAGATCTACTAATTTGTCAGGCAAGACTAGGTCTATATTCAGGAACTCTGGGAAGACTCCAGGGTTCTGAAGCACAAAGATGGAGACCAAAACACAGAATTATTTTTGAGCTTTCTTCCAGTTTGAGCACTGTATGAAAAGATCTACCCCATCACTGACCTCCTGACATCACAGAGCAGCTTCTCAAGACTCCTCTGATGGAAAAACAAAAGCAAAACCAAAACTGGTCCAGGGTAAATGTTTTTGTTTCCTCCTACTGGACCGCTAGCTCTAGGAGAAGGGAATTCATAGGCGACCCATGTTTGGAGCTACCAACCCCACACCTTCCTGCTTGTGTCAGCGTAATGAAACACAGGGTCTTGTCAACAGTGGATGCCCATCCAGCGTGTGAAGAGAGGAGGAGGAATGAAGGAACTTGACATTTATACAGTGCCTGCTCGAAGACAGAGTTGCCTGGAAATGGTCCAGATGGAAAAAGTTCAGAAAACAGTGGGATATATCACAGGCTAGGATGCGAGAGAAACGAACAGGGGCTAGCAGTCACCTGCATCATGGTGGAATCGGAGAACAGGGACCAGGAGCATCATGTGCGGCCCCACCAGCTACATCCACTGCTGGTAACATTTTAATGTTGTTTCTGGGTCCTTCATTTGTCACCATCCCAACTAGCCTTTGCTTCTGGGGGATTCCGTGGCACACCCACACTATCCTCCCTCATTAAGATACTCCTCTACCCCCCACCCCGGCCACCTCCAACCCCATATTCTCACTCTCTGACTTTTCCTACCTGGAACTTTTGTCCAGAAAACCCTACTGAACCCGGAGTTGGAACACGGGCCACTGTTCGCAAATGTGTGAAACTGGATGTAATCACAGTGAGTGATGGCTGCGAACAGGGGCTGAGAACATGGCCCTGAGCCATGCTGTTAGGGTTTAATTCCTCGCTCGCTCTGCTGCTGACTAGGTGTGTGACCCTGGGCAAGTACAGTAACCTCTCTGTGTCTCACTTTATTCCTCTGGGAAACGGCGATCATAGTAATAGTACCACCCACCTTATGGGGTTGTTACAAGGATGCAATAAACTTAGGGTTGCATCTGGCAGGTAGGAAATACGACTCCACTGTCTGTCCTGATCACAGGGTGCTGCAAATTATTTGTTCAACCCAGAACGTGTTGGAACCCCTGTAGTCCTTTTCTTTTCCTGGCTACATTCCACTTGTTCTTCCATCTCAGCTAGAATGACATTATCCCTCAGAAATACCCCTTCGCTTTCACGGTCTGGCTCAGCTGTTCATCCTTCGTGCCCATTTAATGCTGGGATTAGACATGTCGGTAGACAATACGGTTTTGTTTTATGTTATAAAGTCAGTTTGTTTACCTCTCTCACTGGACTTTTTAAGGCTCCTGGGCTTGTTAAGAGTAGGCACTATGAGCTATGTTATCCCAAACATCTGGTCTCTCTACAAAGTGCTCCTTGGTCTCTCAGGACAGCACGTGGTTTGGTTTGGTTTAGTCTGGTGAGCAAACAGAGGCTTTGGGGAAGACAGGTTTGGGTACACACCCCACCCCTGCTCACCTCCCTGTATTGGCCACATTGATCCCACATCCATAATATTTATCACCATTCACTACCACTGCTTTACTTGGACCTCAGCAGTGCCTCATCTAGACCTCTGTGATCATTACAGACCATTTCTATTTTTGCCCCTTGTCTCCAGTACTCTTTCCCATATGCATATACATACTGCAAGATAAATCTTCCTAAAATGCAAATTCAATTATTGCTCACTTCCCTGTCTCTACTCCCCTTCCTCCTCCGTTTCCTTCTTTTCTCCCTCACCTCTGTCTCCCTGTCTCTGTCTTTTTCCCCTCTTTGTATATAAAGCGTAGGAAATAAAGCCTCCAGTGCACACGGGACCTGCACTAGGGGCAGGTGGAAGCCAACTGAAGAGGGGGTAGGTGGGTAGAAATCTCCTGGGGCACAGAAAGCCAGGTGGGACTCACAACAGGGAGGACTCGTCAGTGTCCCTCAGAGCTAGTGGCTGGATTCAAAGGACAGCGAGTCTCTGAGTCTGGCCAGGTCTCAGATCTCAATCCCTGTAGAAAGGAAAGTCCTGATCCTATTCTGTAAATATCTGAATCTCATTATGGCTGGTACAAAATCTAGACTGGCTCAACTCAGATTGTATCAACTCAGTCCTAACTCTAGCAATCTGATGAAGAAAGATCGATCGATCGATAATTATCTTAAGGAATTTGTTGAATGAGTGAATGAATGAATGAATGAATGAATGAATGTCTTTGGTATTCATCCATCTTCTGGGTCACCTCACTGGTAGAAAGTAAGCTGTCAATTTGGGTATAAAAGCTCCACTTAGTAAGAATGAATTTGTTCTTTCTCTACATCTCTTGGAAAGCTGCAGTGGTCACTGACAAATTTTTAAGTAAAAGTAAGCAAAATAAAGTAGATTCTTATAACACTGAATTTATTCAATTTAAAGAGCCGACATGAATCCGATGGTGTCTCTTTATTTTCCTGCTGTTAAAACGTTTTTTTCTCCATGAAATGATGATATTAAACAGTCACTTTAAAAGATGTAATTAATTAGCAAAATGAAAATCTGGTTACTCTTTGAGGGCCCCCTAGATATGCGGAACTTATTTTTATTCCTTGGGTGATCTAGGTGATCTAGGTTTTCCTCTCTCGCCATACCTCACCACTGAGCTGAGTGAATTTCAGGGTTTAGATTAAAAAAATCACCCACTCCTCGAAATATTTCCTGACTCTGCAGACTTTTGTGTGCTCTCCATGTAATAGACACCCATGGTATTTGTCATTTTTCTCCACGCTCATCACATGTGTTTTTACTAAGTCAGCATGAGTAGATTATAAGCTCAGTGAGCCCAAGAATGGTGCTTCTCTCTTCTACCAGCGAATCCATAGGACCTACCACTGGGCCTGGCATATGGCAGTGACTCCACAGAAATATTTGCTCACCAAGTGAATGAACGTGAGCCACAGCAAACTTAGGAAAAAGAGCTGGTTTATGTGTTTGCCTCAGTTGCCCCCAAATCCACATAAAGCACCTTCTCGAATAATTCCCAGCCCCATCTTCCTCGGAAATGGTAGCAGGTGGATGAGCTGACAAAGGCAAGCTCGGGACTCCCTCCTGCCCATCCTCCAGTCTTGCAGCCTCCTGCCCGCTGTGAGTGGAGGGAAAGGAGGAACGGAACAGATGCTTTATGTGCTCTTACTTTCGATTATGTCAGTTGTTTCTCATAAGGGTCTTTGACTTGCTATTTTATTAACCTCATTTGATATGAAGAAACTAAGTCTTTACAGAGATTGAATCATGTGTTTACCCAACTTTACATAACATATACATCAGGGCTGGCATAGAGCTCGGGTACTTCTGGTTGCAAAGACCACGCTATTTTGCACTCTTGTTATGTGTGGTCTTCATCACTTCCATCCAAGAGAGGTACTGGGTCCTCGTCCACTCTGGATTCTTGCAGGGGAAGCCAGAAGGCCCACGGCCCTTTCCTGGGTGCCACCCGCCCCTCTGGGAACGGGCCCGCAGGTGCCTCCCCCCACCCCCCTCCCCCCAGAGCAGACACGCGTTGGCATGGTTTCCCACTCAATCAGTAGGAAATCATTACTGCATTGCTAGGAAAATGAAACAACGCACGTTATACAAGACCCATGGTGACACTGAGAAATGAGGAGCTGCCGTGAATGCCGTGCAGCCAGATCTGTATGCCTGCCAGGCAAATCACAAATGGCCCCTCACGCATTTGTCTTGGAAAACAGGAGCTTTCACTGTGGTGTGATACGCATGAGCAGACATCAAGGTCTCTCCGCGCCCCACCCCCACCCCGGTCCAAAGCCTCCACGTCGACCCAAGGCCTCAGTCATGAGACAGGCTGGAGGCAAGGTCTGGGTTCTCTACAGGAAGCCCACTTCACTACATCCATAGAATCGTCACTGCCCTGAGCCAGAAGGGTTCTAGCTACCTGGTAGCCAGGTAACTTCTCACCTTGCTGATTCTGGTCCCTCTGGAATACTTCCTCGGGGAGAAGCTCCCTAGTTGCCAAATGATCCATTATTGACCCTCCTGGTCAGTGTTTCCCCAAGTATGGGATGCACCTCTGAAAAGACCGTACCTAGAGACATTCATTCTCATAGAGTGAGGCTTCTCTCCTTCTCAGCTTTCATTTCTTTAGATATCAGGGGGGGGGGGGGGCGGGGATCCCCATCTTCTCTGTCTTGAACACCTCTCTCATACTCCCCATTTCTGTAGGGCTTCTTGGGATGTCTGCCCTTTCTCGTGTTTCTCTGTTTCTACATATCTGTTTTATTTTGCTTTCTTGGAAACCATATTTATCTCCAGAGCTCCTCAGCCCTAGGACCCCCTATTTGAAATATCAAGGATTGACAATCTTGCTGGCTTCAACTGGGTGAGGTGTGACTCCTGATAACATTCAACTCTATGGAAGCGATGGATGGCAATCATGGGTGTGTGACAACAGAAGGCCATCCCTGAGGGTGACAGCAAGGCATTAGCAAAGAGGGACTATAGGGTGACCAGGCACCTAAGAGTTGTCTACCATAGGGTGGATACAAAGAAATACAGACCACGTTGCTCTGAGATCTTCCTTTTTTTTTTTTTTTTTTCCTGATGAGAGAGAGTGCGCGCGTGCAAGTGGGGGTGGGAGAAGGGCAGAGGGAGAGGGAGAGAATCTCAAGCAGGTTCCACATTCAGTGTGGAGCTGGAAGCGGGGCTCCATCCCACGACCCTGAGATCATGACCTGAGCTGAAGTCAAGAGTCAGATGCTTAACTGACTGAGCCACCCACGTGCCCGGAGACCTTCTTTTTTATGTGTCTCCCCATGATAGAAAAATGGGGATAAGGTCCTAGAAAGAGGTTTGACTGAGGCCGAATATATTATCACAGACACAAAGTCACAACCCAGGGTTAGAAGCTTTACTTTTCTGAGATGGAGATTTTTAAATTCTAATTGTAGCCAGTCGAATGTACCCACAACTTCCCCTGCGCTAAAATCCTCTCTTCACCCAATCCTGAAATATATTATTTTACCAATCCAAATATGTCAGGGATTTTATTGCATTTGCATTTCAAACCTGATAAAATCATTTTCCGGGTGACATTTTTCCTTGAAGGCAACTTCAAATTGAATATTTTTTTCCTTGTTATCTCTCTCTCCCTTACCAGTCCAACTTCACTTTCAGATTGCAAATCACTCACTATCAAGAGAGAGGCAATGATCCACTGTTGCCATCTTTCCCTCCCTGGCGTGTGGAGAGGTTCAGCTTTGCATTTCCAACTCAGGTCTCTACTTACAGAAAATCTCTTGCAAACACTTTAAAATATCTTCATTGCCCATATCTCATAAGCTGATCTTTGCTCTTTGCCAGATGCTGACAGAGGACGCCTCCTCTCGCACCCCAAAGACAGGGGAAGGTAAGAGATACATTCCTATTTGGATTTTAGGGTGACATCCTTTATCTATGAACCTCATTTCTTGATCTGCTTTAAGCACTTGTAACAAAGGATACAGGCTAGGAGTCAGAGGGTTTTGTGTGTGACAAACGAGAAGAGTAAAACCTAAAACATACAGTATCTGGGAAGATTCCGTTAAGTAACACCTAGCATATGGCCACGCTTGAGTGTAAGCTCTGGTGAGTTCTTTTTGATCTGTTTTGCATCATCTTTCACCAAACCTGTGCTCAGGGAGATCTCTAATATGAACTGCTCACACTGGGAGACCCCACAGTTCAGGAAAGAAAAAGGTGAGACTCCTCCAGCTTGGAGCCCCTTGCCACTGAGTGACAGGGGGTGCATTTCTTAGTCTGTAAGTTTCAGTTTCCACCTCTGGAGAAGGTGGGCAGATCATCTGCAACTTGCAGGGTGGGTGGGAGGCTACCGGGCCATTAGATGTGCTGCCCAGAATAGCTCTGCAATTTTCAAAACATTGTTCTTGCCATTGCTCATCGGAGAGAATACGTACAAGAACTTTTTCTGTTGGCCAGGCACTGTGCCAGCATTGGGCTGTGCTTTGTCACATTGTATGTTCTCTACAATCAGAGGCAGTCTGCATCCTTTCCAGTCTGATACATAAAGAAACCGAAGCACCAGGGAGTCAAACTCTTACCTGTGTGTAGAGCCAGGGTTCGTTCCCACTTTGTTGTCTTTACTGTCGCTGTCACTGGATTCACGCTGCCAGAGGTGCGGGTCTTTGTAAAACCTAAAATTAAAAGGGACAGAGAGCGGAAACTGTTATGAAAGCCGAGAAAGAAATTTAATGCTCAGAGAGAAATTTTCTTGGCACTTCCTCAAAATACTAATTGAAAACTTGTTTAAACACCCAGGACTGTCATCCAGATGGTGAAACATACAATTAAAATAATTACCCTAAATCTGGCAATCTAGAATTATCACTTATTATTATTAATATAGCACCTATTCAGACAGAATTAACTTTTTTACTTCCAATTCCTTCTGTAATATTTAGCACAGCCCCACAGGCATGAGGATTATCTGTCTTTTGCATAAAGTCTTTATAACGCCTTTCATTTGTATTCACATTCACCTATAAAGAGTGCTTCCTCAGGCATGGAATGATTTACCTAGCAATCCTGCAGTGGTGGGCAGTCTTGTTACCTCTCAAAGATGGGGATATTAATGCCCCAAAGAGCTCTGCCACACGGCTACTAAATGATAGGGCAGGGATTTGGTTTCTCAACCTTTAACTCTGATCAGACAAAAACTTTTTGAATTATGAAGATCAAAGAAATAAAATGGAATTAATGTGCGAGAGTGTTAAATGTCAGCCTTATTCAGTAGAACAAACCAGTGGAAAATGCCTACATTCCCAACTTAGGAAGAGGGTTCCATGTGCTCTTGTTCCCCAACTTGATGGTATGTCGTGCAGTGATTTGAAATGTCTGAAAAAAAAATCATGTGGTATCACGTAATCGCTATTTATTATATACTTCTCTATATTGTATTTGTTATATAATGCTGCATGAATCAAAAACTGGAATTCAGAATTATACACAGTGGACGACCACCATCCCTATAGAATTAACAAAAAGGAAATTCATCGAGCTG
Source organism: Leptonychotes weddellii (assembly GCF_054177405.1). NCBI lineage: Eukaryota > Metazoa > Chordata > Mammalia > Carnivora > Phocidae > Leptonychotes > Leptonychotes weddellii. The sequence continues at coordinate 29,702,633 of NC_138373.1, forward strand.
TTCAAAGATCTTGTGCTTGGTAAGAAACATTTTTTTTCCTTTTCAAGTGTTCACATTTTTATATTTTATGTGATGATGATACTAATGTTAGAAGAAAAATCATTGCCGATGCATTTTAAAGATGGTTACCTGCAGATATAGAAGGGGAAACTGAATTGTTACCTGATTCCAAGACAGCTTTTATAATAATGACTAAAAAATATAAATGACAGGCCTTTGGGCATTCTTGCTTTCTTTCTAAGATGCCTCACCGCTTAGTAAGCTACGTCAGTCTGTGGATTTCACTGGGGGCTTTACTAATGTATTAATTTTGTTTCTCTCTGCTGGAAACACTAACTGCTGAGGGGTTGGGGCTATTTGCCTATTAGTTCTGATTGAGAAGGTGAGTGATATTAATGCATCTTGAGTAATCAGGGTTGACTTACTGGAGAATGTAAATGAGTTTAGGGACACAGTGGGATGACTACCCAGGGAGAAGGTGATTTTGGGCATGAGAAACCATTTAGCAGAAGGGCATAGGAATTTGGAAGACTCCTGCCCACCCCTGCCAGGTCTACTTTGCTTAAAAACAAAAATAAAGATCAAACAAGAAAAGGAATATAAAAATTTTCTATCAGGTTCCTCCTTAGCTCAGTGACAATGAATACCGCTCCTGATGTAATTCTGGTTCCTCAGCCCAGAGATTGGTGCGGTGTAGACCCATGAGAAGGGGATGAGATTTTGCAAATGGGATGAAAAGTTTCAAATCCCAGGTGAGTCAGTTTCTTACCGTTGGAACTCAGGACGCTTAACATTTCTGAATGTCAAGTGCCCTCTTGGTAAAATGAGGATAGTGCAAAGTGGAAAAGAAAGTTTGGGGATTATAGACCAAGGTTTGGATTTAAGATTGCTACTTCCTTTCCCATGTGGCCCCTGACCCTTCTCCTATGCATGCCACTACGGGGCCTTCTTTATGTTCCCCAGATACACTGAGCTCTTTTTTCCTCATACTGAGTTTTGACAAGTTGTTTGCTCTGTTGGAAATGATCCCAACTTTTCCTCGACTACCCCACATTTTCTGCCGTGCACCTCCCCTCACCCTTAGGGGAGACTTCCTGGTCTTCATCTCAGCCTAACTTTTCATGAGCCATCTCAGCCTAACTTTTCATGAGCCATAGACCAGGGGAGACCTCCACCCTGGTCATTACTCCCATAACCCCAGATATCATTCCCTCACAAAACTTATCACCATTTATAATGCTGTGTTTCTGTGAGCATGATTAGTGTCTTTTCTTCTCTTAGAACACAGGTTTGGAGAGAAAGTGGTGCCTAGTCCAGTAGGTCCTGAAAATGCATTTATAAAACAAATGAACAAAAAAAATGAAGCAAAAAAAAAGACAGAGTTTCTGTCTTCAGAACTCACTTGATCCTGGAAGCAAGGTCTGAGGTAGATCTTGGAATGATGATCAAAGAAAATGGTCAACATGTGAACACTATTTGTCCCTATAAAATGATGCAAATATTATCCTTTTCTGGGACTAAAATATGCACAGGATGACCCAACATACTGGGCAAAGATAAACTAACAGACTATGAATTGGGAGGAGGATGATTCAAGTTAAAGCATTCTAAGTTTTGTATAATATTCAGCAGGAAGTTAAAAAGAGATCAACTTTTGACTCTACTAAGTATGGCTGCTATAATTTTTAGAGTAGCCACTGTAACCTTAGAAATAAAGAATGTAACTTACAAACTGGTAAAGAACAAACCAGATAATGGATGCAGGGAGGGTGGAAAGCTCAGTCTGTCCCAGAGAGGACAAGAAAAAATAAGGAATAGAAAAACAGAATAAATAGGCAAAGCTCCAAAGATTGGGTCTAACTCAATATGGACAAGACCTTTTGGGAGAAAGTTTGAACTTTATGGAAAGCTCTTAAAGAATTGACTTAAGTAAATGGATATATACCCCATGTTCCAGGAAGACTTAGTAATGCCAAAAAATGCCAATTATCCCCCAAATTGGTCAAAAGATCCAATTCAATGACCAGTGAAGTCCCTATAGTGTCTTTTGTGTAAGATCAGATGTAATCACATGTAAACATCTGATTCTAAAATGTATATGGATGAATGAGGGAGTCAAAAATAGCCAAGACATGCCTAAAGAAAACAAAATGGTAGAATAGTAATTGCCAAACTCAATCAGAGTTACTATGAAAGTATATAATAATTAAGACGGTATGGACATAGTACAGAGATACACGGAGCAATGGATCAAAATAAAGAAGAGAAAAAAAGTGTCCATGTAGAAACAGACCTACATGGATATGAAAACTTCATGTATGATAGAGAACAGCAACCATATATCAGTGAGAAAAAGGGAGCCTCTTTAATAAACCATGTCAACCCAACATTTTATATACCAGGAGAATGACAGAGAAAACAGAGAGCTAGGGAGAGGGAGAGGGGGAATCTTCACCTTCCCATTTTTTCAAGAAAGTTAAATATTTAAATATGAGAGACTGAACTTTAAAACTTGAGAGTGAAAAATCAAGAATGTCTTTATAACATCTGAGTAAAGTAGAATTTCTTAATCAAGACACAAAACCATAGCTACAGAGAAAAAGTTGGAAAATTTGACTGTGTCCAAATACGGAATTTTTGTTCATCAAAGCACAAACCCAACACACAAGACCTGAAGCAAACTACAAACTGGGAGACGTCAGCAACACGCAAAACCAGCAAAATGTTAGTAACAGCATACACTAAAAATTCCCCTAGACTCAGTAAGGAATACCAAACAACCAATAAATAAAATGGACAAAATTCTTGAATCGGCATTCCCAGAAGAGAAAGGACACATGGCCATTAAGATAGGAAAAGATGCTCATCTTCAATGGTAATTGGAAAAATAAAATGCAAATTAAAGCCACAATGAAATGTTTCTTTTGGCCAGTTTGACAAAATTTAAAAGTCTGAAAATATGCATATGGAGCATGGGCACTCACATACTATTGCTGGTTGGGAGCCTAAATATTTGCAACTGCTTCAGAATACATCCATCATTATTTAATATAGCTAGAAAAATATATACCTTAAACATTGTGTTAGCACCATTGTTTCCAGAATGACATTAAAAAAAAAACAACCCTGGAAACATCCAACAAATCCAACAATAGGTGAACAGGTAAATAAATTATGGCATTCATACACTGAAACATCATGCAGAGGTAAAATAAATAAACAATATCTACCCATATCATAGCTCGTTTGAGCAAAAAGTAAAAAAAAAAAATTTAAAGGAATATGTACAGCATGCTTTCATTTATATAAGGCTCCCAAACTTGAGACGTGAATGACACACTGAATAAGCATTACGTGGTAAAACTTTATAAAGAAGCAGAGCCCTGATAATCACAAAATTCAGGAGACAGTTAATTAGCTTTAGGCTCAGTGTAGGGGATGCATCCAAGGTTGGATACACAAGGAAGCCTTGAAAGGCACTGGTGCTATTCTTCCTTTTTTGTTGATTGATTGGTGCACTGTTACACATTTTGTTATTATTTTATAATTTATAAATCTGTAATATACTTTATGGATTCATGAAATATCACATTGTTTTTTTTAAATAAAGGAAGGACTAGTTATTTCTGCTGACTTCTCATAGTATTCATTTTTGGATCAATTACATTTTGTAAATATTAGAATGTTGAAACCAAGTCAATTTTTCTATTCTGGCTTTCTGAGACTACGGGATGCCCAATGAATGGACAACCAGACCACTTATCTTGTCATTTAGATATCTTTTATTTAGATTTAAATCTACTTTAATCAAGACATGCTCTCCCTAAATTGAAATCCCTTGAAAGCCATGCTGGTTACAAAAATGGGCAATGAATAGTCTCTTTGAACAAAGTATCATTCATAACGATCTGCAGAACTGTCACTCTTCTTCGACTGTCCTTTGATAATGAACTAGACCCTTCTCACTCAACTGATTAAAGGTGGATGACTGACTCATCTTGCAGATATGTCCGCTGTCCTGTAGAAATGGACACCTTTTCTAATCAGAGTGGTTAAAATGAAAATTATTTTGTTCCTCTGATGAGTCACTTTAGAAGTTGGATTAGTGAGTTTATAGAGCTAATGGTTAGATTTCTGGTGGTCTCCATTTATTCTAATCATGAGTATATTCTCAGGCTTGAGGTGTGGTTAGTATGTTGCATTTTATCAGTGACTGATGATCAGGGATGACCTTGCTGAACGCTGCCTGGAGGATGGTTGGATGTTTCTGAATATTCTGGAGCAACCAAGAAAAAATATTAGTACTTCCTGTGTAAGTGGAAGACTAAAATTAACCTTAGACACAATTCAGCAAGTCTTCATAGTTGGTGGAACTGAGGTCCTATTCGAGTAAGAAGGTTTTGTGGTATGTAAAGTATTACGAAGGTAAACACCATCATCAGGTCACTTCACTGTTTCAGTGAGCTTTGCTTGCTCATATGAAGTATCCCCAAGGCTTAGTGTTGTAGTGTCTCTGGATACACATCAGCATCACTTGAGTTTAAAAAAAAAAAAATGATGCCCAGTGCTCATTCCAGATCAACTGTATTATATTTGTGAGTGTGACTTTAGGTATTGCTGTATTTTAAATTTTCCCTAGGTGACTCAACTGTGCAACTGGGGTTGAAAACAACCTTTGAAGTCAAACGAGATCTGATTTTGAATCTCAACCTTAGCAACTAGCTGCTTGGTTTTCTGATTAAGCCTTTCTAAATTACTAGTTTCCTTGTCTGGCAAAAGTGGCTAATAATGGTATCAACCTCATCAGTTTGTTGCAAAGATTAAACAAGGTAATTAATGCACTTAGAACAGCACCTGGCATATAAAATATGTCCAGTAAATGATGGCTATTGTTGGCACACTTATTTGTTCTACGAGTATTTACTGTCTGGGTGCAGAGAAAAGAGAAGATGCTGGATTCAGCCAGTCAAGAAGGGGCCAGGGGAGATTTGAGTCCCTAGTTCTTGTTCTTCCTCCTCTTCCTCTTCTTCCTCTTCTTCCTCCTCCTTCTCCTCCTTCTCCTTCTTCTTCTTTTCTAAAGTAGGCTCCATGCCCAGTGTGGAGCCCAATGCAGAACTTGAACTCACAACCCTGAGATTGAGACCTGAGCTGAGATTAAGAGTCAGATGCTTAACCGACTGAGCCATCCAGGTGCTCCAAGTCCCTCATTCTTCTGGTGAAAGCAGGGCAGCCCCCTTCTGTTTTATTTCTCTCTTGTGGGGCCTCTTCCCCGAGAAGTGCAGAAGTCACATTCTTCAAATCCATGCTTGAGTTCTAAAAGTTTTATGTTCTTTCCACATTGACAGCCTTTCCCGAGGGGACTCTGAAACTAGCAGGCTTGGCTGAACCCAAAAGGGTTGGTGGAAAAGTTCAACCGTCCCTGGCCTCCTGCCAATCCAGACAGAACTCCTGGAAATATTTTATCTCGGAAAATAAAAATCAATTTGGTGGACCCGAAGATAATGTAGTATTCAGAGACGTGCCATTTTTCTTCCAATGTAATTCCCCTCGATGCCGCTAAAGGGTTCAGTCGTCAGCAGCAAGATAGAGGGAGCATTTTTTTTTTCTGGGATAAATTATCAATTGGCTCCCACTCCATCAGCCCAGTGCTAATAAGTCACCAGCCATCAAGGTCGGGCACAGCTTCAGCTCACTTACCCTCAAGGTGATAGAATGGTTAACAGTACAGGATTTTGATTACAGAGGTTCAACTTCTGGCCATGCCTTCATTTTATTAACATGACAAATGGCAAGTTACTTTAACTCTTGGTACTTCAATTTTCTCACCTGTAAAATGGGGATAAGATTACCGACCTGACGTGGTCTTGGTAAGAATTCAAGGAACTAATGCTTCTTTAAGGTGTCTTCCCCCCCCCTCCCACCGCCCCCACCCCACAGTGCTTGGTATTTAAAAAAAGGACTCGGTGCTTTGTTGCTACTTAGGGTAATGTTAATGATTTTGAGAAAACAACTCAGATTTAAAGTTGTATGTGTATGTTCTATGCCTGGGAGGCAGGGATGTATGGCAACTTTCATTGGAGCTTGAAGAAACATACTGGAAATGGCAAATCAACCTACAACCAGGATGCAAGGGATTCCCCCTCCTCCCCTCCTCCCAGCAATCAGAATAAAATGCCGATATTTATATGTTCAAAGTTGTCCTGAATGAAATGCTGGCTAGGGGAAATTTAGAAATGCTGGTTCCAGTCCTAGTTCTCACAATAACTAACTATATAACCCTAGGCAAATGATTTTCATTTTTCTCGGCCTGTTTCCTTGGTGATGAAGTATATCTAGGTTGGAGTAGATGTTAAGGTCAAACGCTGCTTGACTATGCATTGAAAATGCTCATATTTAGGGAATCAGTGTCGGTTTCATAGAACAGCTCAAGAGAGATCCGTCTATGTGGGCTGATTTGAGTAGTTGCTGATAAAGACCTGCCCTACTGCCCTGTTATTTAGATTAGATTGCAAAATCAAAGGACAAGGACTTTGTCTGCTCTGCTGGGATTCTCCTTCACCATCCTCTATCCATCTCCATCCCGCTCTGTGCACTTAAACACTAAGAGGTTATGGGCATTGAGTTGGGCTTCCTTATCTTCTGGCCCCTCATTCCGTTGAACCAATGTGAGGACCTGGTAGGAAATCATATAGGGAGAGGAAAGAGAGATCACAGTATTCCCCCCAGGTCTCCTTCCTGCTAGACTGTGGTGTGGTACAGCTTAGTGCTCAGTGGTATGGCAGATTCCTCCATCCAAGGTCATGTCTTCCCCCAGGCAGGCTTACTATAGAGTTGTAGTTCCCACCAGGTTGGCGACTCCATCTTCACTTGCCCCTAGGGGAGTGACCTATGGGTAACAACAGTTTCCCTGCGTTGTCAGCTTCGGGACATTTCTCCGTCCCTTGTTGATTTCTCACACCTTATAAGGACCGCATTGATAAACTCTCCGTAATCATCCTTTTTGGATATGCCACCTATTTATTATGCCAGGGCCCTGCTCAAGACGACGATTTATTGAACACCTGCAAAGCCCCTTGTATTTAGGAGCTATTCAAGACCTGCCTTTGAAGTGATCCTTTGGCTTATAAAATCATGTCTGAGTTCAAATAATATACTCTTCATCAGAACTAGAGTAGCGAAGCTCATGCATGGTTTTTCTCTCAAGGCAAATCTCCCTTCACCTTCCCTCATTTTTTTAATTCAATGCCAAATTATGAAGCATCTATTACCTGTCAAGAGCTACATAAAATGTTGAAATAGATAGTTTTAAGAAATTAAGATAAGAACTATATTCTATATTCACCCAAATATTCAAAGTTTCCAATGTTCTTCCTTCCCGAAGGACCAGGTTACCAACTGGTATCATTCTTCTTCAACCTGAGGGACTTTCTTCAGCCCTTCCTGTCCTGCAGGTCTGCTGTCAATCAAGTCTCTTAGCTTTCTTTTATCTGAAAATGGATTTATCTCACCATAATTTTCAAAGGATATTTTTATTTTTTTTAAAGATTTTATTTATTTGACAGAGAGAAACACAGCGAAAGAGGGAACACAAGCAAGGGGAGTGGGAGAGGGAGAAGCAGGCTTCCCGCGGAGCAGGGAGCCCGATGTGGGGCTCAATCCCAGGACCCTGGGATCATGACCTGAGCCGAAGGCAGACGCTTAACGACTGAGCCACCCAGGTGCCCCTCAAAGGATATTTTTAAAGAATTCTGGATTGATACTTTCTTTTTTTCTTTTTCTTTCAACACTTTAAAAATGTTTTTCCACCACATTCTGGACTCCATTATTTCTTTTCTTTTTTTTTAAAGATTTTATTTATTTCTTTGACAGAGAGAGAGAGTGAGCACAAGCAGGGAGAACATCAGGCAAGGAAGAAGCAGGCCCCCATGGAGCAGGGAGCCCAATAAGGGACTCAATTCCAGGACCCTGGGATTATGACCTGAGCCGAAAGCAGACGCTCAACCGAATTAGCCACCCAGGCATCCCTGAACTCCGTTGTTTCTCATAAGAAGGCAGCAATAATTTTCTTGAATGTAATGTCTTGCTCCCTCTGGCTGCTTTCAAGTTCCCCTCTTTATCTTTTCACAGTTTGGTTCTGATGTGTCTGCATGTCTAGATGTGGTATTCTTTGTATTTACTTTGGATGGGTTTCACTCAACTTCTTTAATCTCTAAATTCATATCTTTCTCCAAATTTAGGAAGTGTGTAGACATTATTTCTTCAAAAAAAGTCATGCCCTGTTCCTGCTCTGCTCTCCTCTCCTCTGGCACTCCAATTATAATATATTAGATCTTTTAATATTGTCCTACAGCCTGAGGCTCTGTTCATTTCTTCAATCTTTCATCTTCCTGTTCTTTTTTCAGATTGGATATTTACACTGACCTATCTTTAAACTTACTCTTTCCTGGTCATCTCCAGTATAACTGTTAAGCTCATCCTGTGTATTTTAATTTCAAATGTTTTAGTTTTTAGTTATAAAGTATCCGTTTTTTTTTCTTAAGACTTTATATGTCTTTGCTGGCATTTTTTCCTTCCATTTATTATTAACATAATTTTCTTTACATTACTGAATATAGTTGCAACAGGCTCTTTAAAATAATTTAAACTTTATTTTTAATAAAATAATTCTTCTACTTCCAAACTACTGATTATTTCAGGTTGGTCTCCAGGGATTGTCTTTTTCTTTTTCAAGAATCGGTCACATTTTCCTTTTCAGTATAGGTATTGCAAATATTGTTATTGTGACTCTAAATTCTGTTCTATTTCTCCAAAGCATGTTGATTTATTTTTTGTTTTAGCAGAAAATTAACCTGGTTGGACTCAAAGTGCACACTATACCTCTTGGAGGCAACTCGAATTTTCATTCACTCATCTCATCTTTAGCTTTTATCCTCTGATTTATTAGGCAAGATACACTGTAGGTTTCCTATTAGACTTTTTAGCCACCTGACTTGGCCCAGAAGGATGCCTGGCATCTACTAGACACTGGGAAGCTGGGAAACTTACCCACGGTAATTTCCTCCTTTCAAGGGGTGACCCCTTTCAAGAATCTGCCTGCTTTTATTCTCCGAAGTGTTTTAATATAGTTGTGTGTTTACTTTTATCCAGAGTTTAAAATTATTATTTATGGGAAGGTCTGTATGGTAGAAGCTAAGTCATACTGGAAACCAAACTGGAGCAGACCTTGTTTAAGATTTACTACTGCCCTGTGTTTAGAGCTGCTAACCGGGTAAGGGAGCCAACCAAAATGCAAACCAAAAATCACAACTTCATTTGATAAAGGCACAGGGCCTATCCCAGAAAGTATGCTTAAAACAGAAGTGCAGCATTTAATGTTCTTGCAAATGTAATTTGGAAACCTACTGGCAGTGTTTTTTAATCTCTATCAACAATCTGCCTCTAACTTTAAAGGAAATAAATTCATAATATTGCTACTCCTTCCAAGTGACGCTGGAAGAGTCATCCAAAGCAGTTTCTTCATTGGAAGATAGTTTTGGAGTTTTATGTTTTGTTTCAAAAGCTCAAACACTAACAGCAATAGCAAGCATAACATTGGTACTTCTGTATGAGTACTGCTAGATTGCTGTGAACTCTGCCCGAGTAGATATTACTATAATCCTCATCTTACAGATCAGGAGGTTAAAGTACATGGAGGTAAAGCAATGCCAAAATTCACTCAGCATGTCAGTGGTGGACCCTGGATTCAAATCTAGGTTCCCATATTGGCAATGTGCTCCCACTTTCCCTTATGTTCTAGACTGATACTAATTTTCACTTAAAAATTCTATTGGTGTAAAATCTTAAAGCTAGAGGAACCAGTGAAATTCTATCAAAGAAAGATCAATTGACGCTGGAACTCAAGAGAGTGAGTGGATGTGCCACTGATTTTCCGATCGTTTGACATAGACCAAACTATAAGCCCATACATCCACAGAGCAGTCAACAGAAGTTGATTGGCATAGGTGAATTCAGTTCCCAGGAAGGAGGAGGAAGTTGCTGTTGAAAGTCTATCAGACCTTTTTGTAGACCTCATAAGAAATTCCATTATTCCAGAATTCTAACATGATTGAAAACCCAGGGCATCAGTCACTTTCAGAAGCTAATCATATTCTTAACAGCCAGAACAGTGTGACTTTGGCTCAAGATAGGTCAAACTTGTTTCTTTCTCTTTTGGCGGGGGGTAGGGGGTGGGGGGGGTGGTCAGCGCAGAGCATGGGGAGATTTAACTCATTTGAAAACAGCTATGAATCTGAAAGGCGCTTGAATAAAACTTTGCTTCCAAAGCCTCATTAGTAAGGTCATTTTCAAACTTTCTGCACATTTTGTTTCCATACGAAGAGACACCAAGCTGTTTTTCTCCAGCATTGTCTCATGTCAAAATGATCTTGGCATACACAGAGGGTATTTGTTGAATCTAATTGAATTTGTTGCTCAGGAAGACCAAACCAGCACATTGGAAAGGAGCTGCCTGAGCCCCAGGTGCTGCAACCAGGACGGATACGAAGAAACTCAAAAATTCTTCAGCATATCTGTAGCTGTGGTATCACACTCCGGGCTAAGTGCACAAACAACTGCACATATAGCTTATGTAACAAATGAGCCTGTGAAATACTCAAGTCATTTGTGAGTCAGTTTACTCCCTACGATGACCATCACAATCAAATGTTATAGTAAAGGACAGAGGGGAAAAAAAGGGACATTATTCTTAGATCTGGTGACATCTTCCCTATTTTTGAATCTAAGGAATCTAGCAATTAACTATATACATGCCACTTTAGATGTAAAATAATGCAGGCAACACATATGTCCGGCACACATTTTATTTCCCTTCTTTTTATAGTAATGGTGCAAGATATTCCCTTTCTCCATCCCTCCCTCAACTCACTTACTTCTTACTCTCAATTCAACTGTGTTTCTTCCTGGCTCTTATCTCTGCACCATGAGACTCCATCCTAAGACATGGTTTATTGCACTGTGCCAGGTGTAGGAATACAACAGGAGATTCCCTTCATGGAGTTTATTCTCTAGTGGTAGAAACAGCGTACTAAACACTTAAGACAATTATGTGTGTAATTATGGAATTACCTTATGGAAGGACCGCTCTATTAACGACTTGTTAAAGTGGCAAGTTATAATTTATACAGTTACACACACACACATGTATTACTTATACAGTTATAATTTATAAAATGGTATCATTTTGAAAATTCATGCCACCCTTAGCTTAATGACTTTTCCAAATGTAATGGTTTTTCACACACAAACATGTAAGAAGTTCTATTTAGATATGATAAGTCAGTTTGCTCTCTATATGAGTTTCTAGTCACAGAATGTCATGTGTACCAAATTTGAATTGTACTCTATGTTTGGATAAACTCCAAACATTTTGCATACACTGAGTGAGAAGGATAAAGAGGTAACACCTGACATAATCCATCTTTCATACATGGATGCTATTTCTGTGCATTATAAAGCATTTTGTATTTTGCTTTTGTTTTACACGTATTTTCTTTTTTTTTTTTTTTTTTGAGAGACAGAGTGAGGGGGAGAGGGCACAAGCCGGGGGAGGGGCAGAAGGAGAAGCAGACTCCCCACTGAGCAGAGAGCCAAACACGGGACTCGATCCCAGGACCCTGGGATCATGACCTGAGCTGAAGGCAGACGCTCAACTGACTGAGCCACCTAGGCGCCCAACATGTATTTTCTGTGGTATAACTTTAAAGTATAGTTTGACTGAAAGATACTTATGAATTCCCCCAAATGTTAGAACATAGATACAGAGATAAGAATGCTTCTTTCAAAGAATGCCCCTTCTCTCCATCCACTCCACCAACTACTACCCACTGTTAAATATTCTTTCTCCTTTGACCAGTGAAATCTCCATTAGATTTCCTTAGATTGCATTTCACCTGTAGGCTATTTACTTCCAAACTGTTGCTTATTCCTCACAGTTCTACTATTCAATTCATATATGTACATATACATACATACACATACACACATACATACGAATATGCATGTTCTTAAAAACTGGGCATGAAACTTGTATGTATCTACTATTTGTATATATTGTCTGTATTGATATAAACCTTAAAATACTTATCCCATTAAAATTAATGGAGATAATTTTATTTTTATTTCATTTTTTTTTCAGTTAGTGGCATGCTTTCAGAAACTACAGTTTGTATTAGGTTAAGTAAGGAATAGGTGTGTAGGAAATGCAGCTTTGAGACCACATGGCAAAAGTGCCTGAATCTGAGTGATAATGGGGGGGACCCTGAAAGAAGTACCTTTTTTTTAAAGATTTATTTATTTGAGAGAGAGAAAGAGAGAGAGAGAGCTCATGAGCTGAGGGAGGGGCAGAGGGAGAGGGAGAGACTCTCAAGCAGACTCCGTGCTGAACAGAGAGCCCGACACAGGCCTCAATCTCATGACAATGAGATCATGACCTGAGCCGAAACCAAGAGCCAGACGCTCAACCAAGTGAACCACCCAGGCGCCCCTGGAAGAAGTACCTTTTAAGCTGAGACTTGAGTAATGAGTAAGATGTAAACAGAAGAGCAGAGAGACAGCGAAGGGAACATGTTTTGGGTCATTCAATGGAAGAGGACTTGGCTTGACTCAAGAGTTGGGAGCATCATGTCTACTGCATATAGTAAACAGCAGTTGGCTCATGATGTAGGCTTGAGGGGCAGGGCCACTCCTGGTCTTGCTGGTCACATGAAGGAGCACTGGTGAGCTGATGAAGGCTCACACAGCAGAGTATAAAGACCACATTTACTTTTCCAAAGGCCACTTTGGCTACTCTGTTCATAATGAACTGGAAGGAAGGTATGCGGCGGAGGTGAGGGGGGCTCAGACCAGACTGGCAACAGGTCCTGGGGGAGGTTGGGTGAAACTGAAAGAAGCATTTTGATGTTTCATGGATAGAAGTTTCCAACTAATTGCATATGCATGGAGAGGGAGACATTTATACTCAATTTCCCCAGAACTGGAATTTTATCCTCAGAATCCAAACTTGTGTGAGTCTGGCTGCCTCTGTCTTTAAGTTAACAATGGCAACAGTGAGTGTCTATGGTAAGTTAGATCCTGTCCCAAGTGCCTTGCCTGCATTCTATCACAGATTTTTCACTCCAATCTCTGTCTTATTATAATTTATATTTCACATTAATTAATTTCTATTTCATAGATGAGACAAATAACTTGGATGAGGTCACATGATCAATTAATGGGAGATTCTAAATTCAAACCCAGCAATCTGACTTCAGGAACCACCCTCTTAACCCCAAGTGGTGATCTATCCCCTTATCTCTGTATCTCTAATCTCACATCCAATTAAAAAACCTAACTATTATGTACCACTGCTTCAGGGAAGACTAAAATATGGGCTGGGAGTTCTCTCTTTTTCAATCACCCAAGTATTTCCTGTCTTTCAGAATTAAAGACATCTATATGTTGGCTACACCTCAAAATGCTGCAGTGCTGGGCAATCTCCAGCTCCTTAAATTCTTTAAGACTCTGGGAAGCTGACTGCAAAGTGGGAATCCTTCGTTTGTGACTGGAGTGTTAAATTAATACTGAGAGGAGTTTCTTGCAACTTTAAATCATTTCCAGCTGAAGAAAAATCCCCAACACCATGTTTTCTCCTTGACAAAATCAGCTGCAGAAAAACAGAGGAACGTGCAAACACCCACGCTGCCATTTTATCCTCCCAAGAGACACCAAAGAAATGTGTTGATGACAACTAAATGGAAACCTGAGTCCAGAACAGATTTGTTTTCAAGGCAAACCATGACTTTTGTGTACCTGGATGTTCAGAGAGAAGACCATCCTGGTGTTTCCTGTATGAAGGAAAACTTTGCATGGCCCAACTGGGACACTTCTGAGAGTTAATGGAGCCACTAACTGGATGGGAAAGCAGGTATACACCAGGACTATTCCAGAGAAGCCAGAATGCATGGACACCCACCTAGAGATAGCTACCTTATACCCATACACCATTTGTGGTTAGTGCACAGATCCTGCCAGTAGCTTTTTGTCTTGAATTATCAGTACCAGTATCATTTTATACTTTTTTTTTTTTAAAGATTTTATTTATTTATTTGACAGAGAGAGAGATAGCGAGAGCAGGAACACAAGCAGGGGGAGCGGGAGAGGGAGAAGCAGGCTTCCCGCCGAGCAGGGAGCCCAATGCGGGGCTCGATCCCAGGACCCTGGGACCATGACCTGAGCCGAAGGCAGACGCTTAACGACTGAGCCACCCAGGTGCCCCAGTATCATTTTATACTTGACTTCTCCTGGACATAATGTCAAATGATCCACCTCATCATCTCAGAATAATTTTCCTCATCAGGTTAGGCAACGTGAGGCAGGGGACAGGTTAGTGGCAGAACGGATCGATGGAAACGTCTTAGGAGGAAGAGTGTGGGGTTTGAAGTCTGACTACCTGTCTCAAACACTAGTTCACAACTAATTTATTGGGTGATCGAAGTGAGACAGAATTCATGAGGCTCAGCATCAAGTGACTTGTCTAGCCTACCCTCATGCCTGATACTGGCATAATAAAGATGATAGGTATAAAACATCTGACACTTAAGGAGGCTCTCAGTAGTGATGGATATTATTTTTTTTAAGATTTATTTATTGGGGGGGAGGGGCAGAGGGAAAGGGAGAGAAAGAATCTCAAGCAGACTCTGCATTGAGCCCGACTTGGGGCTCGATCTAACGACCCTGAGATCATGATCTGAGCCAAAATCAAGAGTCGGATGCTTAACTGACTGAACCACCCAGGCGCCCGTCTACTTTATTCTTTATACACTTTTTCAGTGGATGAAATATTGATTCTCTCAGCCCTTGGTATTTCCACATGGGGTTTGCAATGTCCAGATCTCCTGGGCCAGTCACTTCCAGACTAGAAAAGCCTTAAGAAGCCTTACTGTAACTTATTACAGAATGAGGTTTACATACTCTAATGTTTTCCATAATGTGAAAAAGATGTAGAAAGCAGATTAGCGCAAATCAAGTCTCCATGAGAATAATATTTACACCCAACAGATTGGAAAAGAACAAGTCTAACAGTTATAAGAGTAGGAAAGGGTATGCATAAGCATGATTGGTTCATGCCTCTTCCTGCTAGAGCTATTTCACCTGAGTCTGGTGACCATATAATTTGTTGTACAAACCAGGACACTTTCATCCAAGCACTTTGGAAAATAAGTTGGCGTTACCTTGTAACATTTGCATATTGTCCACAATTTGGCAATCTTGCACCTAACATTTTTACTTCAGGGAGAATGTTATCACATGTGCTCCCCAACCCCAGAAACATGTACAAAAATGTCCATGGCAGCGTAATCTATTGCGAAAACAAATACATAAGCACATGAAACTGGAAACAACCTAAATTCTAGAAAAAGGAAATAAGTAATTTGTGGTATATTCATGCAATGGAATACCATGCCACGATGAGAATGAATGTTAAATAAATCACCATGGGTTAGACTCTGGAGCATAATTTTGGGGGAAAAAGTCCCTGAAGCAAGATATAGTTTGATACCATTTTAAAAAATATATTAACAAATAAACTATGTTTGTGTATAAGTGTGTGGGAGGAGTGTAAAGAACCTTTTTTTTTTAATTAAGAAAAATAATTTTCCTGTAATCAGTTATTTTTCAGAGACTTCAGATGAATTCTGTTTAGGTGTTGAGTTGTAAGCAGCAGGGAGATAGAATCTATCTCAGCTGGAACCAGAAGTCCTCGCTGCTTTCTCAGACAAGGACAGGGAGCCTTTGGTGCCTCTCACAGAGCAAACGAACAGAAATCAGGAGTTGATCATTTAGCCTATTTTTCCCACTGGACAAGTCTCACTGACTGACTTATATGCCTCGGCCCCAGATGAGTTTCTTTCAATAATAGTACTGAAGGGCTACTCTGAAAAGCACGGGGCACTGTCTCGAGCAGGTTTTCAGGTGTAACGTTGCTACCCTGGTCACATGGGGCAACCTGGACAGGAACTGCCCCCATGTCCTCAGGTAAGTAGACAGACTGGGATGTCCACAAACACAGGAGCATGGCTCAAGGCAGTTAGCGCTTCCCGTACTGCCTCTTCCTGCTAGAGCTATTTCACCTGAGTCTGGTGACCATATAATTTGTTGTACAAACCAGGACACTTTTTAAAAAAAAATGTTTTAAAAATATTTATTATTATTTCTTTTTTACAAAGAGAAAGAGAGAGCATGAGCGGGGAGAGGGGCAGAGGGAGAGGGAGAACCTCAAGCAGACTCCCTGCCGACTGTGGAGTCCCACACGGGGCTCGACCTCACGATCCTGAGATCATGACCTGAGCCGGAACCAAGAGTCCCACACTCAATGGACGAAGCCACCGAGGTGTCCCAAACCAGGACACTTTTAAGAGTGAAGGAGAATGCCAACCCCATGGCACATTGGAAATTGGAAAAGACGGGGGTGAGCTGGAATTAGTTTGGGGGAAAGGAGAGCATACGTCATCCTACGATAAGTGTTGTTACTTTGCACCATCCTGTGGTTGCCTCACAACCTTGCCCACCAGCAGACATTTCCACTTGATTGAAAAGGGCCAAATCAGCCCAGAAAGTCAGCCCTAACACCACGGCAGCTGTTGGGGTTGAACAGCTGGAGGTCAAATAAGAGACAGAAGACAGTTAGTTATACACAGTGGACAACAACCTTATTTTTTCCCAGTACCAGGGCTCTCCTCCTCATCCACATCCTTAAGAGGCAGGAACTATTTCCTTCGATCCTTTGGCCACAAATATCCCAAAGAGTCTACTTTCTCTCTCTCATTTCCATAATGACAACTCCCAACACATTCTATTCTCCCGATTCTCACCAGTTTCTTATTTTTTCACTCTAAACCACTGAGAGGTGACATAATTAAATCAATGCTTGGATTTGAAACCGGAGAAAATAAAACAAACCCTGCCTTATTCTGAAGAGAGCAAAGATCTCTATTTCTCCTTCTCTCACGATTAATATTAAGATACAATCGCAGGGGTGGGCTGGAGGGAGGTCAGCCTTTAGAATATATCTCTTTGCTGAATAAGTGACAAAAGTTAAAAAGCAGTAATTTAGGAAACTTAAATGTGACAGCAGATGATAGATGGCAGCTGGCAAGGCTGCAAAATGAGAAACATTAAAATTGTATATTAGGATAGATCAAGCTCTGTACTGCGGTTTGCGTCAGCAAGTTTCTTTTGATATGTCAAGTCTCCGTGGGCCTGGAACCCCAGTCTGCTTTGAAGATGGATTTTAAAAGGAATATGTTTATGTTTAGAAACTTAATAATGCCATGTGCACCATGAGGCCCGGGACAAAATCAAACTGAATGCGTTCCTGTTTCTCTGCTATGGGACATTCCCCGGCCTGGCACCCCAGGGCTCTGTGTCTGCTAGGAAGTTCTGGAGACCCTTTCAGAAGCACATCAAGTATCACCTCCTCCAGGAAGGCCTTCTGATCCTTGGCAGCTAGGTGCATTCTGGCTCCCCCCCGCAAGTCCTCACTCCCTGTTTGGACCTCTTCTTGTGTGGCACTAGGGATTTTCCCCCCTTGCAAAGTGTCGGTCCAGCTCCATCTGTGCTCTGCACGAGGCCTGGAAGACGATGCTATGGTTGTACATGTGCTGTGAGCTTTCTTTGCTATCCCATCAGTGCTACCACCTCATGAAGTTGCAACATTTTGCACTTATTTCTATTCCAGTCTTTATTCAGGAGTCAGTTATGTGCACGTGTGTGTGTGTGCACGCGCGCACAGCACACGCGCATGCTTTTCTTCTTCTTCCATACAGTGAGTTTCTTGAGGATAGAGATGATGTATTCTTCCTCTGGGGAATCCCATTGACTGGAACAGGGTCTATGCTATAGTAGGTATTTGTTAGATACATGGATCAACCAATCAGTAAACCAGTGGATCAACTGGTGAATCCCAAGAGTTTCATTTCTTTGGGGCTTGAGTGTCATGGACTGGGAATTTTGTCTATAGGTTACTACAAATCCTAGAACAAATCAGTTCTCTCTATAAAGGCTGAATCGTGACCTCCAAGCTCCATTCTGTCCGTATGATTATTCAATTTGTTAAGCTCTTTGCCCCCATTAATAGAAATACCAGTACTGGGATACTAGTATGATTTTGCCCTTATGGCTTTCATTTATGTAATAACATCGTCATCGTTGTTGAGTTGCTTGGGGACTTAGGCATGGGGGAGTGGGGGAAAGGAAGTGTGTTCTAGTGGGAGGCTCTCAGGGTTTATTCTCTCCTATGGTCTCAAAGATAGATGGAGAAGAAACTGCACTTTCGCGACATCCAAGAACACAACTTTTCCCTCTCCTCCATCAAGACTCATAAGGACAGGTGTGATGCGGAGAGGGGTGAAGAAAAAAGAGGAGGGTCAGGTTCACACTTCTCTCCCCATCTGCATGATGGACTCTACTTTAGAGGTGGGTTTTCAAGATCATTGCTTTCCTTTGGTGTAGCTTCTCAACATGTCACATCATTCTCCAATCAAGTGTCAATTCAACATTTTAAAAATTATTACTTGAATTTTAAAGAATAACTCTCTATTCTTTGTATTGTGCTATTTCAAAGCTGGTCAATGTCTTTAAAAAAAAAACCACCTAAACACAAACAAACAAAAAACCCCCACATGATTGAGATATGACTAACATACACAAAGTTGTACGTATTTCATGGGTACAACTTGATGAGTTTGGATATAAGTACACACCCATGATTCCATCACCACAACCTATGCTGTGAACACAACCATCTCTTCCAAAGGTTTCCTTCTGCCCCAGTAGATCTTGTGTTAAGTGGTCAATATCTCTTGAAGCCAGGTTCCTAGTTAAGATATTGGGTTCTGGGGTATCACTTCTCTAAAAGTCACTTCACTATGACTTGTTTTTTATTTTTAAGGTTTATTTATTATTTGAGAGAGAGAGAGAGAGAGCGCACATAAGCAGTGGGGGGAGGGGCAGAGAGGGACAGAATCTGAAGCAGACTCCTTGGTGAGCGCAGAGCCCAATGCGGGGCTCCATCTCACGACCCCAAGGTCATGATCTGAGCTGAAATCAAGAGTTTCTTAGAAGTATAGTCCACTTCTACGTGGAAATTCTACCACAGTACTAGCACATTCGAATAGGTCCCCTATGAGAATAGAGCCCAGATCCCTGGGATTCCAAATTCTGCTCTAAGTGCAAGCCAGAAATTCAGAGGAATCTGAATTGCTATCAGGCATCAGAGGTGCATAATACTGGGAAACAGAAGGTTACTCAGTTATAAGTAAATAGATTTGTTCATTGAAACTGCACCACTACTTCATCTTAAACAGTACTGGGTGGCCAACCCAATGGCAGAAGAGGGAGGCATGGGTTTGTCTGAGGTTCCATAATTAAAGTTTGCACAGAACGCCTGCTTTGTCCAAATGGCATCCTGCAACTTACACTCCCAGCCACCATGGTTATAGGGGGGTTCTACTTCTTTCTGCCAGCTGTATTAAAGTTCTGGGATTGGGATGGGTAAGCTCACATTTCCAGTTGGGATCCTACTCTGTAAAAGTTTTCCCAATTTGAACCAGAGGTACACGTCTAATCATCTTATACATATGGTTCTTAAGACCTCCTTTTGTTTGTTCAGTTTGTTTTGCTTTGCCTTTTATTTGTTTACCCCTAGAGATGTCACATCTTTGTCCAGGATTATTTAAAGAGCAATATTCTGTAAATGCTCAGGAGACAACAAACTGTTGGCCTGACATCTTTCAGATCAACACATTTTTTTCCCTCTGATGTAGAGCACATTAAAGTCCTGCTTTGCCCACCAGAAGCTCTAAAATATATGGCACACAGACATAGGAGAAGCACATGAATTCATTTGCCTCATCTTTTTTTTTTTTTAGGGGTGATCAGAGACACATAAAAATCTTCATAAAAAATGGATGGAGGTGAGCCAAAGGTCAAAGGTGAGCCCAAGAAAATGGCTCCCGGAGACAGGGAGCAGCTCAGAGCTTGTCATCGGCCAGAGAAACCCAGCTGCCGGTCTGCGCACGTGCACGAGAGGACCAGCCAGAGAGCCAGATGCTTCTTTTTTTTTTTTTTTTTTTTGAGCCAGATGCTTCTTTAGGGAAACAGAGGCTGAGTGCTTGTCATCCAGCGACGGCCTTGGCTGCCCAGGTAACAGATCAACAAGAGGAAATGTTCCTTTCACTTGATGACACTTGCACTTGCTTGCACAATTTGACACTTTCAAACTACACGCCCCTGGGCAAGCGCACGCACGCGCACACACACACACACACATACACGAAAGACACATCGAAGGCTTTGTGAGGAGGATAAGCCAAGGAGAAAAGGAAGGGAACGTAAACAGAAGAGGTCTCGTAATGTTCCCTTTGCCACAGAACCTCTCTGTATGCGGCACATCCCCAAATCACAACACGCTTTGAGGATGGAGTCCTTTTCAGAGGAGCTAATTATAAAAACATGGTCTGGCATGGAAATGGCAGGACGGTTCCAAATCATTCTAAAGTAGGATGCCAGGTTCCTTGTAGCTTTCAGTGTGTGTATTATAATTGCCAAGCCCCTTCTGCTTACCATTTCTCTATGCTAGACCTTCCTTGTTGCAAAAGACAGTGATTTTTGGAGACTACTAAGAAAAGACGGGGCTGGGAAGAAAGCAGAGAGAGAAGGATATTGACTAAGTACCTATTACTTCCATCACTGCCTGTGAAAAAACAACGTGATACTAAGCACTTAATGTGTACCTTGGTTTAGACCAACCAATAGAACTTTCAGTGATGGTGGGGATGTTTTTACATCTGTCATGACCAATATGGTATCCACTAGTTACATGTGGCTTTGAGCCCTTGAAATGTGGCTAGTATGACTGAGGCAAATATAAGGAGCTCCATGTGTTTTATGGATATGGTATTAGTCCAGATCTAGAACCTTGAAAAAAAGTCAAGAACTCAGGGCACCTGAGTGGCTCAGTTGGTTGAGCATCTGACTCTTGATTTTGGCTCAGTTCATGATCTCAGGGTCCTGGGATCGAACCCCAAGTCAGGCTCCATGCTCAGAGCAGAGTCTGCTTGTCCTTCTCCCCCTGCTCTCTAAGTAAGTAAATAAATAAACAAAATCTTAAAAACAAAAACAAAAAAAGTCAGGAACTCAAGTAGCTGTACTCCATATTGGAAAGGTCCCTGAGCCCAGACCAACTTTGTCAATTAATTTGTATGCTCAACTCAGGCAAATTACTGAATGACTCAGAACCTTGGTTTTGTCATATGTAAGACAGGTGCAAAACCCCCCTTTCTATCTGTCTCTTGTTGCTATTGGATGGCTGAACGTAGTTAACGAGCATCAAGGTGTTTTGCTAAATGTAGTGCTGCTTATTACAGTGAAGTTTAGAGAGGGTGTTATATGAAGTAGACTTTGAATGCCATACTAAGAATTTGCCTTGTAAAAATTAGTTAGCTTGTTCCTATACTAATTCCATTTTACAAATGTGGAAAAGGATACATACAGAGACTAAGTGACTTCCTCAAAATCACTCAGATGGTAAGTGATGGGGCTGATACTGAAATGTAGGCATTTGGGTTCTAAGTTCTAATTTCTAATAATGATTCCCCAAAACCCATGCTGACCCACTGGTGGCCTCTCCAGCACCTACTTCTCCTTATCTACTGTGATCCCTAGAGGTCTGAACCAGAGGTTTTGATTGGTTGGTCTTAAGCCAATCAGCACATCTCCTATCGCTGGTCACATGACACAGATGGCACCTGATGCACTTCAGGCCAACAGGACTGAGACATTTCCTGGGACCTCTGGATGGAGAAGTTTCCTCTCTTGCTTGTTATAAACTGGAAAACTTGTAATCCTGGTTACTGCGAGCAAACATTTTGTAATCAGCTTTGTGCCTCAGGTGAGGATAACCCAAACACTGTGGAAGGCAGAGTGGAGGGGTGGAAAAAAACTTCGGTTCTTGGTCATCTGGGTGATTTACTTGATCCAGCTTTACCTGTAGTCCACTCTATAGCTAGAGTTTGAAGTTATGTAGAATTACTTTTTACAACAGTATATATTTTTGTTCTTGCATTATAACCAGTAATGGTAAGCAACCCAGACCGACCAATATAGTCGTACCTTATATACAAACTTGAAATTTCACAACCTAGAAAATTATGTCCATCAGTTAAAAGTCAAGGTTTGAAACCAACAAAAGCACAAAGAAAGTGTTGCTCTTAGCTCAGAGACACGATTCTCTGCTCTGGCATTTGGAATGAGACCTCCATAACAAGGGATAACAGATTAGCTCTGCAGCAAGCAATGGAAGTACATTAAAAGAATATTAAGGTTGTGACAGGAAATGATATCAGCAGAAGCAATTCCTCAGGAAGGGAGAAGCACCATATGTGCAGGCAACACGGAGATGCCAGGGCGAGGTGGGGGGGGCGCGGGGAGAATGAGGAAAGTCATTAAAGAGACTCCCCATCGTGCCCAGGAGTTAGAAGACATATGGTGCCTTTGCCCTGAGTTGGGAGGTTTCATTTCTTTCCCTTCCAACTTCACACTCATCCTATGTAACTGAGGCAGAAGAGAGGAATACTAGCTGAACAAGAGTCAGCAATGTGGGTCCTTATGTTACGGTGACTCAGCAGGATCGGGGAGGAGGGTGGTGTAGTGGAAAGAGCACTGGGTTATAAGCTCTAAGGCTGGGGTGCTATGCATTTTTAACCCCATGACCTTGGTCAATCACTTGAACTTCCTAGCTCTACTTACCCCATGTAAAAAAACAGAGGAAAGACAATGCTTTAGCCACAGTGAAATACTACCCTTCCCATAAAAATGCATGCATGCAAGACAATGCATGATTTTTCTTTCCCCAAAACAAAACAATACACTCATAAATACAGACAATGGTAGGTGGTTGACAGAGAGGGGCGGGTGATGGGTGAGTGAAGTGTGAGAAGGTGGTCAAATGGTACAAAATTCCAGTTAAAAAATAAAAACCTCCTGGGCATGTCATGTACAGCATGGTGACTACAGTTAATAATACCGTACTGTATGGGGGCGCCTGGGTGGCTCAGTCGTTAAGCGTCTGCCTTTGGCTCAGGTCATGATCCCAGGGTCCTGGGATCGAGCCCCACATAGGGCTCCCTGCTCCGCGGGAAGCCTGCTTCTCCCTCTCCCACTCCCCCTGTTTGTGTTCCCTCTCTCGCTGTCTCTCTCTCTCTGTCAAATAAATACATAAAATCTTAAAAAAAAATACTGTATAATATGTTTGAAAGATGCTGAGAGTAAATCTTAAAAGTTCTCATCGAAAGAAAAAATATATATAACTATGTGTGGTGTCAGCTGTTTACTAGGCTGATTGTGGTGGTCACTGTGGAATTCATACAAATATGGAATCACTGTACTGTCCACTTGAAACTAATATAATGTTATATGTCAGTCATATCTCAATTAAAAAAAAAATGCATGCGTTTCTTTGCCTCTGGGATTTCGCTCCTGTGCTCCCTCTGTCCACAGACTTTGCCCACTACCTCTCTTTAACTTCTTTTCGGCTCAAAAGTCATCTTCTGTATGAAGTCCTCTCTGACCTGTATTGAATATCTCCCCTTCCACTCCTACCCGCCCTGGTAAGTTACCAAACTACAGGTCCAAAATGGCGTCACTCAGGTTAAGGCCCTACCCCAGCAAACCAAGACTTAATACCTAACTTGACTGCAGTTTTCCACCTGAGGAACATAAGTTTTAACCAGCTGACATGGAACTTCCTGGTCAGCGATGGGAAATTCACTAACAGACCCCTTCTTTTCCTCTTAGGAGGGTGACCTTACCTAAAACAATGTATTCTTTGCTAATAATTTCTATTTTTCCCCGCTTTCTCCGTGCCTTTAATTTCTTTTCCCTTTCTACAGCTTGACAGAGCTCCTTTCTGTTTGCTAGATGGGCTGCTTCATGAATCATTAAATAAAGCCAATTTGATCTTTACATTTTACTCAGTTGAATGTTGTTATGAATACTCTCAATGCTGGGATTGCCTGTCCCTTCTCAATAGAAGTTAAAGTATGCACAGATCTCCACTATGTGTGTCTAACCCACATACTAACCATTAAGCTCCTTGAGGTCAGGGCCATGTTTGTGTGTTACTATGTTTTGGGCACTTAGATTTACGAAGCAACATTAACTAGGTCCTCCATGCTATGCAGAGATGCCCAGTGACTTCGTCAGCTCTCTGCCCTGTGGTTGGGAAGATCTTCCCCTTCCTCAGATTGCCTTTTAACCTCCCCCTAAACTCTCAGGAGAGGGCTTTGGCCAAAGAAGATAACGCAGTGTGCGACAATCTCAATCCCATTAGAGATGAAAGTCTAGCCACAAGAGATATCCATTTGGCAAATCATGCATATAGTACTACGTACCTAAACACATTTGTTTCTAAAACAAACGACAATCTTTTTCCTTTGGCAAACATGTAACAGGTGAAGGAGATCCCAAAGAATAACAAGATTTGAATGCAGTCTAGTAACAGCCAGGCTATGAAAGCAGGTAAGATTCTTTTCACTCGATGCAGATGGTAGCCGCTGGGACACTTGCAAGATACAATGAAACTGGCAGAGTAAAGACTCCTACTGCTGTCAAAGAGTTGGTGGCCACCCGTAACTGGGGGTGTGGTAAGTTCACAGCAGCTCTGTCAGCCTGTGTCCCACTTACTCTGATTTTCAACTTTGTTGTATCCACTTTTACGAATGAATTATAAGATAGATAACCATTCCAGCAAATGGTAACATAACAATAATGAAGCGCAACACAGCTGAGGGCTGAGGTAATATATTTCCATCTGAGTTTATCCTTCCCCAAATTTCCTGAAGTGCATTACCCACCAAAAGCTCT
The DNA here is from genome assembly GCF_054177405.1 of Leptonychotes weddellii. Lineage (NCBI taxonomy): Eukaryota > Metazoa > Chordata > Mammalia > Carnivora > Phocidae > Leptonychotes > Leptonychotes weddellii. The sequence goes on from NC_138373.1 coordinate 29,727,590, forward strand.
CCCTTCACAAATGCGAACACGATTAAACTGGTGATTGCATCTGGGGAAAAAAAAAAAAAAGATTGTGCCGTGTGTGGCAAAGTAGTTTGACGCTCATCGTGCTGCTCTCAGGTGTAACTTCACGAGGCTGCAGAAGCCGTCTGAAGCTTTAATCCAGGGAGAGATATCGATGAGTCTCAGATCCTAATTGAGAATGTGAAGAAGGATCTTCAAAGTTATCCGTTCGTTGGAGACGCAAGTTAGTGATGTAATTGCGGGGAGTGTTCTGTTCGAGCACAAGCACGCTTCAGAAGAATGGGACAGTGGAGATATATGAACTTCAGGTCCCATGTAATTTCCCTCCAATGTCTCCTCATCCCGCATCATCATTCCCACTTAAGATGAGGAAACTGACTTCCCAAGAGGAGAAGTGATACACTTAAGATCTAAAGGACTATCGAAATCTCTCTCAGGGGAAACCCAAACGTGCTGCCTCTGCATTAATGTTGATGCCCTGCCCATATCCCCCCACCTTTAAAGCTTCAGTGAAAGGTGGACAGACTTCCACCTACAAGCCATGCCTTGATGGCCTGGGGGCTTTCTTTAGCCACCAATGTCCACTTTGCCCACTGTGTGGCAGGCTGGAAGACCTGGGGAATTAACATTGCTCCCAAGTATCCCTCAGCCGATGGTGGAAAGGGGTTGATGTATGAATACTCCAGGGCCCTCACCCCTCAGGTGGGGTAACAGGGAGATGAGATGTCCCACACTGGCTACCAGAGTCTCCAGGGAGATGATTCTCCAGTCACCCACAGCGGTAACGGACTGGATAACGCACACTTTATCATCTGTCTTCCTTTGTCTGTCTTCGTTCCTCACTTGCTGTCTGGTGTCTTATATTTTCTTCAATTCCCAACTAACCTACTTGCAATTGAATTTTTTTTTCCCCTCAGGGTCTGCTTTTGAGGAATTGCAAATTGAGATAGTCCTATCTGATTGAGACCCTGTGGGCCCATCTATCATCTATGTTTGCCAAAAAAGTCACAATTTCTATTTTATTTTTCTCTCCCCCACCCAGTCCTGTACGGGGATCCCCACATGGATGGGAAACCACAGAATGACTTAGCTATGGTTTCCTCTAAACAGAAGAGCAACGGTCTGGACAAGGATGAAATCCTATGTTTCACCACCTTATAGGGGTATGGACAGTACAAGATTAGCAGGAAGATGAGTGGGTTTGGGAATCTGTCTCCTTGGGGCCTTTAAGTGTGCCATATTTCTTTTTCTTTTCTTTTCTTCTCTTTCTTTTCTCTCTCTTTTTTTTTTTTTTTTTGAGAGAGAGAGAGAGGGATAGAGGAGCAGGGGGGTGGGGAGGGGCAGAGGGACAGGGAGAGAGAAGCCCAAGCAGACTCTGAGCCGAGCTTGGAGGCCAATGCAGGGCTTGATTCCATGACCCTGAGATCATGACCTGACCTGAAACCAAGAGTCGGACACCTAACCGACGGAGCCACCCAGGCACCCCATAAGTGAGCCATATTTCTATATGGGAATTAAGAAGGGGACTCATTCAGTGATCAGTCAGATGATGCCAAATATTCACTCAATGAAGAATGTTAGAGACTTATGTCAGCTAATTTTTAAAAATTCCACTGGAGGTTTTTGTTTTCACACACACAAATATAACATTTTGAATATTCTCAGAGTATAGAAACCTTCCATGACTTTCTTTAGAAGCTATACGGGTAAAAGAAAAACCACAAAAGCTTTTTTAATCAACTTTGTCCTAAAACAGGAGTCAAAAGTTAAGGCCCGAATGTGACTTATTTCCTTTCACGAACCTGTCTTGCACAGTTCACTGAGTACCATTTTATATTTGGTTGTCTTTTTTCAGTGAAAATACTGCTAACCATTATTAGGTTTATGGCATCAAAGCTAATTATTGCCCTAATGTCCCTGTTTGATTAGCAGAATGGAAATGGAAATCCTGACTGGTTAACACACGCTTGCGCATTTTATAAAGGGGCTGCAACCACTAAAAATCCAGATTCCAAAAAAAAAAAAAAAAAGAAAAAAATCACTCTCCTTCATGTATATAAGCAATTTCACGTGGTGCCTGACCCGCCTGCTCAAGACCTGTTTGTTGACGTTTTCCTTACTTTTACCCAAGTGCTGGAAAGAAACAGTATTAACCACAAATTCAGTGACATCACCAATAAACGCTGAAATGCACACTGTCTTCAGGACGTGCTAACAGGAAGGTTAATACATTCTGAAAACTAGGTAGGGCCATTTGTGAACAGAGGCTCCACATCTGTTGTTTTCTTGCTGATATTCTGAGAAGTGTTCCAGAAAGCCACCCTTGAGAGGGTTTTAATTCAAGACTATGATGCTATCCTTGTTTGGTTCCATACCTTGGAATTTAACAATGGAACTCAGGTGACAAGAAAAATCAGATACCCATTCCATGTAAATATTTTTAGAAGCTAAAGAAATCTGTCTTTCAGTGGAAAGACAGTTCGGAGGGTAAAGGGAGGTTTAACCAAAACACTAAATTCAACTTTATATCCAGTGACTCAAGCCAATGCTTGAGTTAATGAAGTATTTCCCCCTTGTCCCTCCCTCCCTCTCTGTTTCTCCTCTTCTTCATCCCCTTCCTCCACCTGCTCCTCCTTCCCACTCTTCTGTCTCCCTTATTCTCTCTCATTTATATTTACCTCTCTTAAACAAGATAGTCTTATCAGTGAAAACATTATGGTGAGGGTTTTTTTTTTTTTTTAAAGATTATTTATTTATTTATTTGACAGAGAGAGAGACAGCGAGAGAGGGAACAACAAGCAGGGGGAGTGGGAGAGGGAGAAGCAGGCTTCCCGCTGAGCAGAGAGCCCGGTGTGGGGCTCGATCCCAGGACCCTGGGATCATGACCTGAGCTGAAGGCAGACGCTTAATGACTGAGCCACCCAGGTGCCCCATTATGGTGAGTTTTTATGTGAAAGAGCCTGATTCATATGGTCATGTTAGTTTGAAAAACAGGCATGACTGTGACCAGCTACTGTAAGAAGCTCTCCTTTGTATGACAAAGGTTCTACAATTTTCAGAGCTTTGAAGAATTATGTACCTGGTCTTTTAGCCCCACCTCTTCAATTTAATGAATGGAAAGGTCTTCAGGTTGCAAGAAACCTCACAATGGACTGGTTCATTCTCATGTTTTAGTCTTGAATCTGTCCTATGATTCTCTGCCCAAGGATTAAGACTGCTCCTTGAATACCTGTAGTGATGGGGAACTCATTTCTCTAAAAACTCCACCCATCTATCCACAGAGGGCTCCAGCACTTAACATGTCTTTTCTCCAGCTTGAGGGTATTGGCTTCATTCCTCAAGCAGAGTGTTCAGAATTAAAGTAGCACTCAGACCAGTCAGTCCAAGGATAAAACCCTGGTAAGGAAAGAAATGGGTAATGAAAAAGAAGAAATTTAAATGGCTAATGGTCCTATGTCCAAGAGGTCAGACTCATTAGAAAGGGTATAAAAAGTAAGGAAAAAGGAGATGCCAATTTTCTACTGTTCAAGTAGGTAAAGAAAAAACAAAATGCTGATAATGAAGCAAGCTAGGTCCGGAAAATGGGTGCTCACATACACAGCCACCTCAGAAGAAAACTGATACTCATCTCAGGAGGGAAGTGTGGCCAAACCTATCAGCCCCCTTGAACATGTGCACATTCTTCTGTGGATCTCTTATGTTTGCAGACACAGGACATGAGGACAGAAATGTGTAAAAACATTTAGCTACCCATAAGTTCATTCTGGTTTTATTTTGAAGCAACAAAATGTTTGTAAATGTTGACATCATTGATAGTTTATCCCCACACTAACTACTATTCCTTCATTAGGATGGTGATTGACTAATAATTATTGACATGAAAATGTTAATGATATATGTATTATTAAAATTTTTTTTAAGATTTTATTTTGAGAGAGCACAAGAAAGAGCATGAGTGGGGGTGGGGACAGAGGGAGAGGGAGAAGCAGACTCCCCACTGAGTAGGGAGCCCGACACAGGGCTCCATCCTAGGACCCCGAGATCATGACCTGAGCCAAAGGCAGATGCTCAATTGACTGAGCCACCCAGGTGCCCCTGTATGTTAAATTTTAAAGGCAGATTAAAAGACCTATCACTGGTGGGGGGAAGTAGGGGGGTAAAACACAGTTATGGTACAACTGGGGACATTTGAACACTGGCTAGATATCTGATGTTAATGAATTGCTGTTACTTATTTGGTGCAACTATGGTTTTGATTTTATTTAACATGCTGTGTTAAGAGCTACTGATTCAACAGGTCATTGGCCACACGGGTGTTGGGTTTTCCTCTGGAAACGCCACTCATGTGAGATGAGGGGAATAAAATAAGTGAAAGACTCACAGGCATAAAAGCATTGGAAAAGACTTAAGTGAATAAAAGATTTTAACATTTTGTAGAAGGTGGAGGAAGTGGCTGGAATAGTAGTCTGGCCAAGCAGAGTGGTGAGGACGAAGCCTCAGAGAGGGGTAACAGCAAGAAGTGAAGTGATTCACCAAACCCACCAAAGCTAGGACGTCTCGGAAACTGGAGGTGCCAGGAACAGCAGGGAGGGAGTAAGGAAAGACACTGAAATGGGGATTAGTGACAAATGTAGACAGGAGTGGCCAAACCCATGTAACAAGGTGGTCACATCCCTCTTTCACAACAAAGCAGGAAGACTTGGCATCTGTCTCTGGCTTCTTTGATCAAAATGAGATTGGTCTGCCATCTTTGGAGGAGTTTGCTGTCAATGTTATAGTGAGTTCATAACAAGAATTTGGAAGGTTCATTCTTACCCTGGGCTCTAAAAGAGGTTAAAGAGCATGGGGATGATCTGCTCCTTTAACTTTTGGTAACATTTTGCTTTAAAATCATCTGCATTTAGCATATTTGTGAAAAGATTTTTTTTTTTTTTTTGGACTCAGAGACAGCATTCATTGGCAGTTTGTTTGCTTAAATTCTCTTTCACTCCTGGAATCAGTGTTGGTAATTTATTCTTTTATTTTTTCACCAGCAAGCCAAGAGCAGCAAATGCAGAGTGAATCCTGTTACAAAGTTTTTCTCCTTACCTTGCCTCATTTACAGATAGCTTCCTGCAAATATGGAGTGTGCGCGCACATGCGTGCACATGTGGGTATCGTTTGGTTTCTACCCACCTTTTAATCTATTGGGGTAATGGAAAGAGGGAGACACTAGTCAGTCTCTCTATAGATACCATTCCTAATGTTAAAAACTAATAAATTGATATAACCCCGATTTGGGAGAACTTTGTTCTGTATCTAGAGTTCCTGTCCTCTTTCTGCCTGACCTTCTATCTCTCTGTTCTGTCTCTGTCTGTCTGTCCCTGTGTCATGAGCTGAAAGTGTTTACAAGTTTCTTAAAAAATGAAGTGTGCACTTCAGTTTCTCTTTTGGTTGTTATTTGGGTTATGTCTGAGAGGAGAGTGGGGTGGAGTATCTTCACCATTGTCAAACTGGAAGTCTGCATTTAAAAAATATGTCTCCCCTATTAAATTTCCCCATAAGCTCAGGAACAGTATTGGTCTTATTCAATCTGTATCCCAACCATCTCACTCACAACAGGGGTTGAATAAATATTTGTTGAATGAATACAAAAATGAATTAATCAATAAAGTATAATCTCATTTCGAAGAAAAAAGATAATATGGTACATGTCTGGGAGGATATACATAAGGAAGTTAATAATAGTCATCTCTAGAAGGGATGGGATTTATTCTTATCATTTTCTGCTTCAGACTGTAATAAACATGCTTCTTTTGTAATAAGAGGAAGATACTTTAATACAACATAATTTTAAAAGGCATTTTAAGAAGTGCTCATTTTTAAATACAGTGATTTGTTGTACTAGATCTACCAAGATGGTTTAGATTCTAGGGCCCTATTATTTCTGGGAATAAACTTGCACTTGCTGAATCAAGGCTTCTATGTTGGACTCACAAAATGGTGCTCATGATCATTCTAAGAGTAAAGGTAACCCCCACCTCGAAGGGGACCTCCCACATTATAAACTCTCCTGTCCAGGTTCCCTGAGGACGAACCAAATGAACACATCTTTAACCTCAGCTTCAGTTTGAGAAGAGGCCATCAAAGGACATAGCCCATCCTTTCACTGCTTCCCCCTTCTCAGGAATGATTTGTTGGTTTCAGAGAATTTCAGGGACTGTCAGGGTGCTGAGCCTCAACTCTTTGCACACACAACCTTTTCAAAACATGGGAGCGAGGGTTTCCTTGGAGTTCCAACCCTTTCCCTTACTTACCCCTCTGCAGCCATTATGGCCTCCTGTCTGCTTCCCAATGCATCAATTTATCCCCATCACCTCCTCTGATCCGTCCATTGCTTAAAATGCTCTTCTTTCTTGATTCCTTTCTCACTGGGTCTCAGCTCAAGTGGTAGCTCCCTGGGGAGACCCTTCTTTGCCACTCATTCTAACATACCCACCTGGTCACTCTCTGGTCCATTATCCTACCTTATTTCTCCAAGCTTTCTATCAGAAAGGCAGGAGAATATCTGATAGATACTCTTCCTTCCCCCATTAGGAACGTCAGTTTTCTGAGATCCTTGGTTTGCCTGATTCACTGTTTTATCACCAACACATCAAAGAATTCGCATTTAAACATGCTAAGAGTGCAATGCATATTTGTGAATGGGAGGGGAGGAGGGAAGAAAGGATTAAGATGGGAGACAAAGAGAGAGAAAAGGAGAGAAATGCAGCACATCACCTCTTGGCTGCAAATCTTAATTCCCACATTGATCAAGATACCTTCTTTCTTTAGAAGACAGTTGAAATTCCAAAGAGCAAATTTCCTGTTATATATATACTGAATTAACATAAATGTGTAGTAAAAACTAAAACGTGAATGTAACGATTTACACTTAGCTCCTCTTTGTTCACACATCACTGACAGTAAACTCATTACATGATTAAAGAGGAATGCACAGAAATGAGGACCTTGACATTTTTTTTCTGAATCCTTGATTTGAGAAAGTCACAGATTTTCAACCTGGATTATTTCCTTTGATTCTGAAACATGAGAGAATAGGAAATCACTACCAACATTTGACTTTTTAAGAATCACATGGATAGTGGCACAATGAGAACAAACTTGTTAACTACTGAATTTACACTTAAAAAAGGCTGAGGGAATAAAACAAAGACTAAAAGGGAGTGGCTGGTCATTCCCATGCCCACTTCTCCCTGCCTCCATCATCACTGAAGCATTTACGAGGGAGGCTCCATCAGCCTCAGGTCCTGAACAAGGAGAATGAGCAGAGCTCCAGATGACCCCATAGGACATCTAGCGTGAGCAAGAAGTAACCTTTGTGGTTATGAGCCACAAGAGGGTTTTACTGTTTCTGCAGCAAAGCTTAGCCCATCCTGACCCATCCATGGTGGTCACTTGGGGATGAGGGAGTGCACAGAAAAAGAAGAGGGAAAGTATAATCAGACACCTGAACATGCTTGTGGGAGTAAAGGGAACAGGTGGGGAAAGAGAAACTGAAGACATAGTAGAGGGTGCCATTAACTTGTTGGACTCTGGGAGGCCAAGGGCTGCCTTCCTCCTGTGTCACACTCCTCGTGTGACACAGCCCAGGCCACACTGTGGTGTGGTTTACACACTTAAGTCGGAGACGCTTAGGAGAGGCATCATCACTGCTACGGGCATCTTCTGCCAGTGGGGGGTCTCTTCTGGAGAAAGCCAAATAGCTCATAATCAAGTATCTGAGACAATTTAGTGCCAAGCCTTCCTCCATAAGCAGAGGAATGAAAGAATTCTCTTCTCAAGCCCTTATTTTTTTTTTTTACCTATAGAATGGTGACAATAATAAAGTCCACCTCACAGAGTTGTAAGGATTCAATGAGTTACTATGTTCACAGCACTTGGAACAGTATCAGGCACAAAGCGAGATCTATGTAAGCGCGATCTCAGAATCCCTTTGGGTTTTAGGAAGAAGCTTCTAATGTGGTGGTGAAATCTGGGAATGGCTTCTTTGGGCAGTTATTTAATTATTTATTTATTTAAGATTTTATTTATTTATTTGACAGAGAGAGACACAGCAAGAGAGGGAACACAAGCAGGGGGAGTGGGAGAGGGAGAAGCAGGTTTCCCGCTGAGAAGGGAACCGGATGTGGGGCTGGTTCCCAGGACCCTGAGATCATGACCTGAGCTGAAGGCAGACGCTTAACGACTGAGCCACCCAGGCGCCCCTGGGCAGTCATTTAAACAATGAGGGGACTTGGAAGGATGAGCGAAATTCAGCTCTATAGAGAAGCACAGAGGCGTGGTGAGCAACGAATACATATAAGAATACATGTAACGTCTCTACCAGCCTCAAAGCTAGTGTTTGTTATGTAAAAACCCATCTTTGTGTATCTTTTTTTTTTTTAAGATTTTATTTATTTATTTTGAGAAAAAGTGAGGGAGAGAGAGAGCACAAACAGGGGCAGAGGGAGAGGGAGAAGCAGACTCCATGCTGAGCAGGGAGCCCGATGCGGGACTCAATCCCAGGACCCCGGGATCATGACCTGAGCTGAAGGCAGATGCTTCACTGACTGAACCACCCAGGCGCCCCTATCTGCATGTATCTTTTAAAAAAAGGATCACTTGGATAAACTCATGGATCATTTGAATGAGTGAGAAGTTTTTTAACTGCTGGCTGACACAGGAAGGAAAGCAGTGACAAAAATGAAGGGAAAGGAGAGAAGACAGGAAGCCTGAGGGATGGGGGCAGAGAGAGGGAGAGAGGGAGAGGAACAGCAAGAGAAACGGAAAGACGGGGGAGAAGGTAGAAGCTCCAAGGAGCTGAGAGGCAGGGAGCTAGAAGAAAGAAAATCTACAAAAAAGCAAGGCTTATTGACTAGTTGACAAAACAGACTAAAAAATCAATAATGTTTCCTCTGACACTTTAGATAACTTCCCAATAATGCTGGCCAGCATGCTGAAGGAGAGGGGTTCCTGGGGCTGACAGCTTCACTCCAGACTGAGTTTTCTTTATTTTTACATCTCCCCAGGTGGGAAGCAGGGCAGGCTGTCACCTTCCAAAAGGATGAAAGTGAGCCTTTTTCATGGTGAAGGGGGCTTTGGAGCTGGGAACAGGGGGTGGCAGGTCTAGGAGTAGTTTATTTTATTTTATTTTGTTTATTTATTTTTGTGCCCAGGAGCACTGTCAGTGACTGGTTCCGCCTTCCTGGAAGCAGGAACCTGATAATGCAATATTACTTTTGAAGATCGTTGCAAAAAGAATGAATGGACAGCAGCCTCAAACTTTAGTATTGTGCAGGTAACTTTTGAATTGGAAAAGCAATGGAAGTCTTCAGTGTTGACTTGTTATGTTTCTAAGATCGTCATTTAAATATGTGTAGCTGCTAATGTAGACATAACCTCTCATATTTGTAGCTCTTACACAAAACTAAAAATCTAAATAATTTTACAAATTGAATGCATACAAGTTCTGGTACCAACGAAATCCAAATTAGCCACATTGATTTAAAATGAGGGGCTTTAGGGGTGCCTGGGTGGCTCAGCGGGTTAAGTGTCTGACTCTTGATTACAGCTTAGGTCATGATCTCAGGGTTGCAGGATCAAGCCCCACATCAGGCTCTGCACTGGGCGTGGAATCTGTTTGAGATTCTCCCTCTCCCTCTGCCCCTCTCTGCTTGTGCTCTCTCATAAAATAAAATAAAAAAAAATAATAAAAAAATAATAAAATAAAATAATTAAATTAAATTAAATTTAAATAAAATAAAATAAAAGAGGGTCTTTAAAAATGAATTGCCCTTACCTTATTGGGTTTAACAGGCACCATTCTATAACCTTAAGTGTTCTGACCTTAGTGATGGTAATATAGAGAAGTCCTATCCCCTAACAGACGCATAAAGTGGCATCACCATTCCCCAAGTGTTTACTTGTCAGTTTAGAATGATCAGGTCATAAGGCCCCCACATGTGACCAAATTTCCAATGAGCAAACGAAACTCATGAAGGGCCACTTGCTTTTGCATAAAGCTGACTCACTCCCTTGAAGGTGAGGTTAACACTGAGGCTTTCTGAAACCTGAATGAAGCGGACATGTAGTCCTCTTATTTCCAGAATCAGGAAAAGAAAGTCTCTTCTAAACTTACTGCTTGCAAACCACTGCAAAGGTCATGGAAAACTGATGTCCACAAAATACATCCATTCTCGTGAGCCTGAAGTATTAAAATTCTGGCACAGGTCATTTGCAGTTTGGTCTTCCAACAGTATATTGTTTGTCATGGGCACAATGACTTCTTTCCATTCACTGTAAAACCTTCATTCCTACAATATATGGTAATGTAGTTTAGGCCAAATTCAAGTAGAAACACAAAAAATTGTGTGGGATTGTGTGGCTGTACTTGGTAATTAGACAAATCATGATATGTTCTTATTTTATCCAGATTATCACCTAGATAGAATTAAAACTTTTTTCCTAAGAATTCCCAGACCTCAGGGAATATCTGGGTGGCTCAGTCAGTTAAGTGCCTGCCTTCGGGTCAGGTCATGATCCCGGGGTCCTTCCATCAAGCCCTGCATCAGGCTCTTTGCTCAGCGGGGAGCCTGCTTCCCCCTCTGCCTGATGCTCCCCCTGCTTGTGCTTTCTCTCTCTCTCTAATAAATAAATAAAATCTTTAAAAAAAAAAAAAAAGAATTCCCAGACCTCAGCAATATGACTCAGACCCTCCAAACCCTCAGACTCTAGTATAACCTGAGTTTGGTGATGGGTGGTAGAAGACACTGGCCTTTAGAGAATGGGGCTCTGCTAGGTATCTTCTGCTCACACCTCCAGATTCATTCTCTTGCTTCTCCCTCCTGCTCTGTTAGCTGGAGGGCTGGCCTATTGGGCTTCAGAGTCAGTTCACTGGATTGGAAGCACCAGCAGAAGTAGAGGGAAGGAGAATAATGCAGCTAGATCACATGTAGTCTCCTGCACCCTTCCTTCCAGATCTCTAAAGCTCACTGTGACCCTTTCCTGAAGGTTGTCGACCTTGTTCTAGAATCCCTCCCCTTCACACTGTTAGCAGCCCCTCCCTCAGGGGTACTGCTATCTAGCCCTTTTTCTAAATGCTCCTTAAATCACTCAATCTGATTATGCATCTCTCCCCTGCCAAGACTTGGATTAATACAGGTGCCTACCTAGTCAACAGGACCAGAAGTATCTACAGTCTCCAAGATAACAGGACGAGGTTAATGGAATGAACACACACACACACACACACACACACACATATGTTCTACATATGTTTCTTGGGGTGCAGATGGGAAGAGAATTCTCCTTTGTAATTAATTTACAATGTGTTCGACACCCAACTAAACACTTGATTTACATTTTCTTTTTTAAGCTTCTTGACCACATTTTGAGAAAGGCTTTATTTTCCCCATTTTACAGATAAAGAAATGAAGGCTCAGAGAATAGAAGTATCTAGCCCAATGCAACAAACCTAAGATGACTTCACGGAGGGATAATTTTTTTTTTCTTTTACTACACTGAGGAGTTATTTGGCCCTATGGGGATGAAGACCTAGAAAAACATCCAAGTAATCTATTACCAATCCTCATGCATAAAGCAGACACATTCTCTATTTCAAAATCTAAGCTATACAAAATCATTATTTGAGTCAGCAAAAATTAATTCCCTTCACAGAACCAAACAGGAGGAAGTGAACACCAAGCTCAGACAGTCAAGCAGACATAAAAAAGTAAAAAGTTGCAACAGAAAATTCATCAAGATAAATGAACAATTTGTGTGTAACAGTCAATTTCACTCCAAAAGTACTGCCAAATCGCACTTACCCAGATACCATGAAAATAATAATATCATTTAAATAAATGGCAATCTTCGGTAGGCAAATAATCAGAAAGTTAGGTGTGGGAGAAAAGGGTCTTCAAAGTCAAGAGGAAAGCGATAATTCCATGCACTAAAACTCAGGAACTTTCTTCCTAGATCTTGATGAACTCCCACTGAATGTTCTAGACTCACTTTTAACAATTCATGTGGGATCCAGTTTCCAAAGATGGCCCCCAGTGAACCATGTCTCTTGATAGTTGACCCTTGTGTTGTCTTCTCCCATATATGACCAACAGAATGAGGCAGAAGTGATGCAGCGTAGGCAACAGATGTCTTACAGCTTTCATCCGGGTCTTTGGAGATATCTGCTACCTCTGAGAAGCCAGCTATGAGACGCTCAAACCACAAGGAGAGGCCACGTGTTGGTTCTCCCACCCATGGGCCCAGCTGAGCATCCAGCTGCAATTGTCAGCCATGTGATGAGCTGTTTTGTACATCTAACCCACTTGAACCCTCAGGTAACTCCAGTCCTGGCTGTCACTTGACTAGAACCACAGGAGACGAGCCTGAGTGAAAACCATCCATTCCAGTAACATACAGAACCATGAGTGCGATTAATGAATTGTTTCAAACCAATGCACTTAGAATAGTGTGTTATGCATCCATATTTACCTGAAACGCTTGGCTACCAGGGTTCTAGTAGCAATTAGGAGGACTTCAGGTAAGACAGGTAGCAGTAGGAATTGGAAATTAAATTTGAGGGAAGTAGCAGAGACCATTAAAATCAAGAGAAGAAATCACAACATAGCAGTTGGAGACCATTTAGTGGGAAGAGCAGGGAGCAAACTGCCAACCCAGCACCAGACCCCTCACAATAATCATTACTAAATCATATCCCTTTAGACTCATGTATTCATGAGAGCTTGGGGTTAGGAAGAAGGATTATATTCTCATCAGCGTATCTGAGAACCCACAGAGGTGAGAGGTAGTTTTTAGAAAACGTCCTGATTGCCAAAGATTAAGTTGTGCCGTTGTGTCGGAGTTGAAGGAAGCAAGCTTTGATTTTCTGTAAATTTATGAACGAGGACTACTTGATTTCCCCCAACCATCTCAAACAGGCGACATACGCTTGCGTTGTAACTCTTTCTGACACCTGGACTTCCATGGTTGTGGTTAGAGCCACGGAAACATGTTCATTGATTCATTCAGCAAGGATGCATTAATATTTGCTAAGCACTAGAGCTTTTTTTCCTAGGCATCATGTGTAGGAAGATGCATATGATATGGTTCATGCCTCCAACAACACACCAGCCACTGAAGAAGCTATAAAGGACAAGCACAACCAACATTTGCTGAAGACCAACTGCCTGAGCCAGGCACTATACTCGTGGCTTTCACAACTTTTATTACTAGTTCTAAGCTCTCCCAGAGACTCTGTCTAATGGACCTTATCACCCCATTTCAAGATGAAGAGGCTAAGCCTCAGAGTGGTTGCCCAACTCAAAATCAGCCTTCATCACTGGCCCCTCTCCCATCTCTGGAAATCTTGGGTGAACTTCATGGGACACTGTAGGGCAGAATGCCATCTCAACTTAGTTGGCTTATTTTGATGATTTAAAAGGGTTTTGTGGTCACTGGAGGCAATAGCAGAGTCAGAAAAATTCCTGCCTGGCATCTGTTGTTCTGCATCCAGACCAGTTCTCCCTTTCTCTCTCACGCCGTTATTTAATTTGATGACGCCTGAGATTTCCCAAGAGTGTTTGTCATTTTCATAACAGCCATTTTTCTTTGACTTGGTAAAAAATAAAATTATATATATATATAAAATCAGTGTTTGCATTTGTGCACATTTCTTAAAGGGCTCTCAAATAAGTTGATTCCCAATGAACTTAGGATTTTAATTCATTTTACCCCATTGCCGCTGCAGAAGGAGTCACATTTTTAAATGTGTGGTGACATATGGCTGTTCATTATTTATACATTCTGTAGCAGACTATAAATTTTACTTTGGACATATATCGAGGCACTGAAACCATTTTGGTTGCAAACACATAAATCACGGTTACAGTTATTAGTCTAAATATAACACTGCCCGGGTTCTAGATCAAAACCTTTAAAATCCATTGTAATTGATGTCTACTGCATAACTTACGTCTGATTTTATTAAAGGTTCTCATTATTATTTATATATTTGGAGCATTACACTCTTAGCTGTGCTCCTCCATCCAGAGTAAATTATTTTGAGGTGTGGGATTGAGAGAGGGTATAGGAGTATGTTGAGGGTTGGGGGGAGGCTCTTTGTTTAAAAAAAAAAAAGTGGGATAAAGCATGGGGCTTGTATTTCAGTGCAGCCTAACTAATTCAAACGATGATTTAGTTAATTTTGCTCCCAAACGCCTTGTCCACTGTACCAATTGACATTCATTTGAGACAAATGAAACAGCGGTGGCATCGTGTCAGCTAAATTATAAATTAAGCCAAAGGGTAACCAAATGAGCTGGATTCCCAGGGCTGCCACTGGACCAGGCCCTTCAAAGACCAGAAGCACTTAGATTAATCCATACATCACAGCACTGAGATGCCTCAGCAAAATGGGGACCGAGGATTGATGACACTTCACAGGCTCATTAGAAAGCTTCTGGTTGATAAGCTGGTTCTCCTGGAGAGCTTGCCTGCAGAAAAGCCAGCAGGGTGACCCATGGGGCCGGGCTGTGTCAAAATGGTGGAGAGGGTGAAGAGCAAAGGCAACTCACCACAGAGGAGAGAGAGCATCGAACAGGGAGGCAGGAGGCCAGTAACGAAGGAAGCGAGAAGGCAAGATGACAGGAACATGGGTTTTGAGCCATATCAACTAGGATTCCTGTCCCTGGGATGCTGTTAAAAGCGTGTGGCCCCGAGAGCCTTTCTTTCCTCCTCTATAACCAGGAGGTTCTAATGACCACCTACAAGGATTTGTTCTAAAGGTTTTCTTCTAATTAATGGACTTTATTTTTTAGGGCAGTTTTAGTTTACAGAAAAATTGTGCAGAAAGTAAAGTATCCCCACATGCTCCCCTCCCTCCTCTGACAGTTGTCCCTTTTATTAACATTTGGTATGAGTGTGTTCTATTTGTTGTGATTCAGGAAGCAATGTCAACATATTAGTGAACGTCTACAGTTTCCAGTAGGGTTTCCCCTTTACATTAGAAAGTGCCACGAATTTTGACAAATCTGCAACATCCACCATTCCAGTACCAAACAGTTTTGCTTCCCTAAAAATCCCCTGTGCTGCACCTGTTCATCCTGGCCTCCCTCCCACCAGATCCATGGCAACCACTGATCTTTCTACCATCTCTCTAGTTTTGCCTTTGTTGTCAAGTTTCGAGATAATACATGTAAAGAGTCTAGCAGAGCATTTGGTAAATGGCTGAACTATAGCAGCTCTACACTAGCAATGTGCATTATATTTCTATATGATGTCAAATGTCACCCTTTAAAATGCAGATTTCAGACCAATAACCTGAGAAGTTATAAGAGAAGAAGTAGCTATATGATAATTGTGTGTTTTCCCTAGATGCAAGCAACCTAAAGGAACAGAGAGCCCAGCCAGCTCTTCTCCTAGAGTTTTGGCTACTGGGGAGGTTGAGCTGGGGTCCTGTCATTCCCTAAGGCTTTCCTTGAAGTCTTCCATAGGGGAGAAATCAGAAGGTCCCAGTGCCTTCTCTCAAATGTCTATCCTGGGGCTGGTTAGGTCTCTGGAGCAGGGATGGAGAGATTTTCTTGCCTCATCACCAAAGCAAGAACTGACCTTCCTTACCTTATTCCACTGAGTGACTCCTGGCATGACTGTTCACACACTCTTTATCCCTCTTGTCCCACTGAAAGGTGTGGAGACCCAGAGCATCTAGCTGGGGTGTGAGAGCCGGGGCTTGTCAGGGATTGGTTACCTGCTTTCAATGGTGGGTATAGGAGACGCTTGTGAGCACCTGTCATGCCCCTTGGCTGGTCTCTGAGTGTCCAGTGCATGCACGGTGAGGGACGGTTCCCATGCACACCAGCAGCATCCTCCTCAAGCTCTTGGCTTTGCCTCAAGGATTACTGCAATACCACAGGAGCCCTCAGTTTGGGGTAGCCTGGACTCAGGGAGGAGTTGATGCCCCTGGATAACACGTTTAACCAAGGAGCCATGGGTGTGGATGGCTAATGTCTCAGTCTTTTGTCTTTAGAAAGACAATTCTGAGGCATGTTGTGTAGAGGGTCCCCATGGGACCGAGCTCCAGCTTCCCATAGCAATGCCTATGTGGAAGAAAAAGGCATCTTTTTCCTTTTTCTTCTCCCACGTCTCTCTCTGCTTCTTCATTCCAGCTTTCCCCATCTGCTCTACAAAAACTACCTGCTCCAAGTTTTATCTCAAATTCTGCCTTTAGAAGAACCCAAGCCGGGCCAGTGGTCTGCATGCAAGTGGCTGGCAGAAGGTAAAATCACGTGGAAGCTGAAAATTTCCTTCAGCTAATGAATGAAAATGCAATTTCTGACTACAATTACACAACAGTTCACACTGCCAGGTCATTTCTGGAATGCTAGATACTGTACATGGATTATGGCATCTATTCCTCGTACACCCATATGAGGTAGGAATTATTCTAAATACCACATAACGTAGGAGAAAATGGAGGTTTAGAGATGTTAATTGAGATGCCTAGCTCCAAACACCTAATGAATTAATAGTGTGGTTAGGAGACAAACTAAAGTGGTCTAATTCAAGGCTTACCTCTCAACCCTGGTTTTCTACTTTCTGACTCGGCATAGTTTTAGTTATGTGTATGTACAATACACATGTTCTTACAGACACACATTTTATAAAGTCAAATTGTGACGCATATACAGATGTAAAATGAGTATGTGTCAAAGATTTTATATTTATCTTGTTAATTAACTGAAGGAGCCAGTAAGATTTTAGAAGGGAAAAGTCAACATAATGCAGTTTTATAGGCAGCCAAGAACCTCAAAGTGAATTTACAAATAGACTCAAACCTGGAAGCCAAACTGGTCAATATCCATAGTGCAAAAATCAACTGCATTCCACGAACACAGTTCATTTGCTTTTCTATGGATAAAAATCATTTGCATTAGCATCAGTTTATTGCAACTTACAGAATTGAAACAGAGGTCAAAGACAATGAAACCAGATATAACCCAGAAGAGTACCCTACGTAGGATGCCCAGTAATCTTCTTTGTCCAAATTTTGACAAAATATATGAGTTGAATGAGTCCAGGTCTTTTCATAATGACAATGATAATAGAATAGACAGGGGTCAGCAAAACTTTTTTCCAAAAGGGTCAGATATTAAATATTTTAGGCTTATCAAGACATCTAGTCTGTAATGCAACTACTCAACTCTACCTCTATTGCATGAAAGCAGCCACAGGCAAATATAAATCAACAGCTGTGGCTGTGCTCCAATAAACCTTTATTTACAAAAACAAGTGGCCAGCTTGCAGGCTGTTCTATTCCACCCCTGGTATAGAAGACCATGAGACATGAAAATGTCACCCAAGAATTTTTCCCAGGTAGGCACTTTGAATGGATTCACTTCATAGTTACCAATTAGCTACCACTAGGAGTCTAAGAATGTTCCATGTTTGTGCTAGCTTATAAAACAGTATCTATCCACTTATAAATGATCCCAATAGGTCTCTTTACTCTTGAAAGGCCACAACAGGCTTAGTTATTTCCTCCACGCCATCCAAAAATAGATGAGGAATCTGGGACCTAAGATAGGGAAGATACCTATTATAGATCACAGAGAACACATCACTGGTCCCCTCGAAGACCAAACAATGGGCTAAGAACTGCACTGTAAAACATAAATTGGAACTGTAGGAGAGAAAAATATTTTTCCTTGTGACCTCCTAGGTTCAATGTCTGGGGCCCAGAAATCAAACTGATAAAAGACACATTAACCAGAAAGAGAGTTTTAATTAAATACTTATGCATGGGAGTTGGTAAAGGAAAAAATACGGCTCAAGGAGGTAGCCAGATTGTTGACTGTATAAACATACAGTCAACTTCTGAACAATGTGGGGGTTAGGGGTGCCAACATCCACACAGTTGTAAATCTGTATATAACTTTCGACTCCCCAAAACTTAACTACTAATAATCGCCTGTTGACTGGGAGCCTTACCGATGAAACAAACAGTCGATTAACACATGTTTTGTATGTTGTATGTCTTAGGTATTGTATTCTTACAATAAATTAAGAGAGAGAAAAAGAAAATGTTATTAAAATCATAAGGAAAAGAAAATACATTTACAGTACTATACTGTATCAAAAAAGTCCTGCGTATAAGTGGACCCAGAAGTTCAAACTCAAGTTGTTCAAGAATAGACTGTCATCTTAGGCTGAACAAAGGAAAGGGGTTTTGGATTTCTGGATGGGAAGGCAAGCCATGAGAAGGGGAGAGGAGGAAATGTGTGGTAAATAAGGGTTGTCTTGTTAAAGGAATCTTTCAGGTGATGGGTTGTCTCTTACTAACTCTCTTCCTGGTATAGAAACATCTTTCAAATGGAAATTTCCTTCATAAATGTAAATCTACTTTACATAAGGGGAAATCTATATTCTATTTTTAGGCAGTGAGGGGGAGATAAAGTATTTTTCCTGTGTCTTCTTATTCTCAGTAGACTTTCGCTCAAAATCTGACAAAGGCATATTTTGGGGTGGCATATTCTGGTACCCTTCAGAACCATCTAAAATTCTATTAGAGAATGCCCATGAGAATGTTCCAGCAATATAACCCTTTGCCAAGAGTGAGAGATATGTATTCACATTATTAATTTAGCAGTTCAATGACATAAACATTTACTAATCAGTGTGTAGGGGTGCAAAGTTTTTCTTTCTTCCCTTCTAGGTTCTTTGGCTGGTCTAATAATTAAGTTGACATAAGACAGTTTAACAGGAGAAAAATTAATTTTGTACATACAGGAACCCCAAAGACCTGAGACTGAAAAGCAAGCTGGGCAGTTGAGGCTTATACACCATCCTGAGCTAAGGAATGGGATAGGAGCCTGGGGCTTCAAAGGGGAAGGTGATTCACAGAATGTAAGAAGAACAGATGTTTGATAATCAGAAGTTTGCCCTGTCGTGCAGACAGGTCTTTCAGATAAAGAAGTTACCTCTAGTACTAGCTCTTTTTCCCCCTGTATCTAAATTCTTTTAGGTAGTTAAGGAAGAATAAAAGTTTTTTCCTGAGTCTGCTGGGTTTTGATTCATAACCCATAGAGGAAAGTGGCACATTTGGGGGTGGCATTTTCTGCTCCCCTCCAAGTGCTAAACAGTACTTACCAGAAGGGGCCTTACAAAGACTCTCAAGACAAGCCCTGCCCTGAGGAGCCTGTTCTCCAGTGGGAAGGGGAGATTCACAAATGTGCAACAGAGCTCAGTGTCTTCAGAGCTGGTACAAGTAAGTGCAGGGATGTGAAAAAAAGGAATTTAAAATCAGACTAAAAGGGAGCATCAGGGACACTTTCCTGAGGAAGTAGCATATAAGCTGATGTGCAAGTGTGAGTAGGAAATGAATACGAAAACATGCTATGGTTCCATTTTGAGCTTTGATTTGGAGCTTCTAAAATAGTTTTTTAAGGGCGCCTGGGTGGCTCAGTTGGTTAAGCGACTGCCTTCGGCTCAGGTCATGATCTCAGGGTCCTGGGATTGCGTCCCACACTGGGGTCCCGGCTCAGCGGGGAGCCTGCTTCTCCCTCTGACCCTCTCCTCTCTCATGCTGTTTCTCTCTCGCTCGCTCTCTAATAAATAAATAAATAAAATCTTTAAAAAATAAAAAAAAATAAAAAAATGGTTTTTTAAAAGAAACAGGTATCATGGGATTGTTTATTGTTGTTGTCTGTTGTTGCTACAGAGGATGTGGGGGAATGTATCTGCATGGACAGAATTAATAAACAAGAGTGAATGGTGGGTGGTCAGGGTGTGCATGTGCATCCCAATGCTCCCTGCACTGTTCCAAAGTTTTACCAGAGCGTTAGGATTCTTCCCCCGGGGCTTCTAGAAAGACAGGCAAGGAAGAATCTGTACACTCCAGATCATGCTTTCACAAAAAGTCTCCATCAGGCCTGAGGTGAGAGATGGAAGGCATGTTATTCCCCAGGCTCAGCAGCAATGAGAGGCAGGGCCTGAAGTCACTCTTTGCTGAGGGAACAAAAGGTCTCAAATGTGTATGCAAAAGCAAAAGCTAATTAAGCATGCATGATGTTCTGCCTGAGGATAACATGGCCATGAGTCAAATGGCCTTGGGGGCTCCAAATTAGAGACAAAAATTTTTTTTCCTAATGTCATAATGGCTTCTTGTAAGACAATCACTTCTGCACTGATCCTATTTGCTAAGTTCTTACTGGCATTCTTTCTTATTCTCTTTTTGGTCAAAATCTCCATCTTCAAGGACCAGTCACAGGTGTCCCACTGCCAAAGCCTTGCAATCTTCTTTCTGCAAACGTGAATGGATTTCTGGGGCCACAGGAGAGCTTGAAACACAAGCATCCAAGACTTTTCTTTTGTTCTCCATGCTGGTGCAGCCCCATGGCTCCACTTGTGTTCTTTGCTCACCGGTCCTCTCTTTGCTCACTCATCTGTCTTTTTAAAATCCAAGTCATTGAATACTTGAGTTAATCATGGTTTGGCTGACTTGATAGAGGATCTCACACTTTTACCGAAAATAATACATAGGAAGGCGTACACAGAAACATGAACACGTGCATGCTAACTGAGAGAAGCAAGGTTCCACGTAAGCCACGTGTGAAAATAAAGAATTCACATGAATCGCACTCATGGTTCTATGGAAATGAAACCACTGCCTGTTGACTTGTTCTTCCTTTTCCAAAAGTTAATTCATACTATGATGTCATTTTTATAAAACAACAACAACAACATTGTTTCATCAGTTAAGGCTATGCTCAAATACCATTTCACCCAGAGCCTACCTATTGGAACAATCCTGCCCTTGAATCTCCACATTAGCTTTTGTATCTACTTCACCAGCTCATTCATTCAACAATGATTTGTTTGATTGCTTGTTCTTAGCAAGACTAATTTTGTAGAGAAGGTTTAGGTTCACAGCAAAATCACAGCTCCCATACGTGCACCACCTCCCCTACTATTAACATCCCCACCAGAGTGGCACGTTTGTTTTAACGGATGAACTTACACAGAGACGTCATACGCACCTGAAGTTCAGAGTGCACTCTTGGTGGTGCACATTCTACGCATTTAGACAAACATATCATGACATGTGTCCATCATTATCATATCCTACAGATTATTTTCACTGCCCTAAAAATCCTCTGTGCTCTGCCTAGTCATCCCTCCTCTTGAAGCTCCTGGCAAACCACTGCACTTTTTACTGTCTCCGCAGTTTTAGATTTTCCAGAGTGTCCTATAGTTGGGACCATGCCGTAGCCTTTTCAGATTGGCCTCTTTCACTTAGTAATACGCATTTAAGCTTCCTCTATGTCTTTTCATGGCTTGGTAGCTCATTTCTTTCTAGTGCTTACTAATATTCCATTGTCTGGATGTACCACAGCTTACTTATCCACTTGGCTACCAAAGGACATCAAGTTTGGGCAATTATCCATAGAGCTACTATAAACATCTGTGCGCAGGTTTTTGTACGGACATAGGTTTTGGCTCCTTTGCATAAATACCGAGGAGTGAGACTGCTGGATGGTACGGTAAGAGTATGTTTAGTTGTGTATGAAACCACCAGATTGTCTGCCAAAGAGACTGCACCGTTTTGCGTTCCTACCAACAGCGAATGACGGTTCTGGCCGTTCCACATTCTTGTCAGCATTTGCTGTTGTCCGTGTTCCAGATTCAGGCCATTCTAACAGATGTGGGATGGCATCTTGTTGTTTGCATTTGCATTTCTCTGATGACACAGGGTGCTGAGCTTTTTTTCTTTTTTCATATGCTTACTTGCCATCTGTACATCTTCCTTAGTGCAGTATCTGTTAAGGGCTTTGGCCCATTTTTTTAGGTGGTTATATTCCTGTTGTTGAGTCTTAACAGTTGCCTAACTGCAGATACAGCACTGATCTATTCAGGGCTTACTATGGTCTAGTGAACGGGACACAACGGTGAACAAACTAACCCTTCTACCCCAAATCCAGAATCCCTGCCCTCGAGAGTTTACATTCTGGTGGGAGCGATTGTCAAATAAATCAAGTAAGTAAAATATACTGGTTGACATTTATTGACCAATACTGTGCAAAGATCTGCTTCTCTCCCTCTATATCCTTAACATACATCACGGCAAGAAAAGACTGATTTAATTTTGTTCCCCAGAGCACCTAGAACCGTGATCAGTGTGCGTCAAATTCCCAGTCTCTTTTTGCTGGACTGAAATGAAGCCACCAACTGCATCTTCCTACTGCCCCCTTCACATACTACTCAGATTGGAGAAGGCTGGAACAAATTAAACTAGCAGTCACCACTGGGGCTCCCAGTACTGCCAGTAGGGACTTGGCCGATCCTATCCTATTTACCTGTTTGAATCACAGAGGTACTAGGCTTTTCAAGGTGCAAGTAAATTCAGTTGTCCTCTCCCCAGTGCTCAGCTTTCAAGCACACCCAAGGAAAACACAAAGCCCGTGTTTCCAGATGTTCTTTATTCCTTTAGACCCCGTTAATCTCTTTGCAAATTCTGTAGATACAAAACAAAGCTCTTTGGCCTTCTTGTCACTAAGCTGGGCATTCATTACCAAATGGCACAGGGGAAACATTTGCAGTTTCGGAGGCAAAAGGAAAACATGTCCACATGGAGGCTGGGCTGGAATGAGTTCTTTGCCTTCCCAAGAACATCCATAAAACCGCATTTGCTACTAGGTGTCCAATCGCAATGCACACCTGAGTTTTCTCCTTGCGGGCAAGGGTCCCTCCATAGACAGAGCAGGAACCAAATGCTATCCTGTCAGCATCCTCATTTTTTTGTCATTTGTGTTTTGTAATCTGGGGTGCTCTGTCACTCAGATAATATTAAACCACACAGGCTTTTGCCTCCCTTCCTGATGGAGCTGTATTTATTTATTGCGGTTATCATGGGAAATTATATGTGTCCTGAGTAAAGAATATAGCCATTTTGCAAGAACAACATTTAACTCAGGGGGAAAAAAAGAGTAATTCTATTCTCTAAGGTAAGCTCCTTTGGAAAAATACAGCATCTTGTATAATTGGGAGCACAGTGATCACTTTATCTGAAGCCTGCCTGGCGAGAGTGATTTTTGTATTGAGAAAGTGAGTATTTCCTTTTAGAAATTGCCTTAAAGAGTGAGCTTTTTGAAAATCATTTACCCGTCGAGGAATGTGAGCATGCATTCATTTTAAAATGTAGATTTTAGTGCTTCAAGAAGCCCGTTTCATAAGCGAGAAAGGGGATGGAGAGACGGAGAGATAAAAGAAAGGGAAGAAAAAGCAGAAAAAAGGAGAAGAAAATGAAGAAAGAGAAAAGGTGCAGAGAGAAGAGTGGGAAGGAAACTTTGGGTGAGCAGGTGTCCATAATCCCATGAAAATCACTTCCCCTACAAAACTAATGGGGACCAAGTCATTTATGTTAACATTTTATGATCCATTGAATAGAAGCTTTTCCTTCACTGGTGATCCCAAGTTTGACTTAATAACATTAAGAGAAGACTCTACTTGTTCCGGAATTGTCACAAAATTCTCAGAGTTCCAAAATGGAAACTTACTAAAATTTCAAATTTAGTTGTTTTTTTTTTTTTTTTTTAAAAATCAATACAGCAGCTCTGTGCTGGAGTTGAGCAAGCAGTAACGTCAGTCAAGAGTGGGGTGTCAACTCCTAAAGAAGTTGAAGAGTTCATAAGATTGTTCTAAAGAGGTAAACCCCAGACAGAGAGAGTGACAGACATCCATATACTCATAGGTATAGTTACAGATATCTAGGTATTTAGATTTCTAAATACAGTGAAAAGCAACACTACCATCCAAAAGGTAGATACTGTGATAGACTGCATTTTTGTGTTCTCGTAAAAATCTTACGTTGAAACACTTACCTTCGATGTGATGGTTTTTTGGAGATGGGGCCTCTGGGAGGGGGTGGATAGGTTTTGATGAGGTTGTGAAAGAGGAACTCTTTTAATGGGATAGTGGCTTTATAAGAAGAGGAAGACGGGGGGTCACTCTCCCCACCATGGGATGACATGGCAAGAAGGCAGCTAGCTATCTGCAAACCAGAAAGAGAGCTCTCCCCAGAGGCTGATCATGTTGGCACCCAGATCTTAGACTTCTCAGCCTCCAGCATGGTGAGAAAAACATTTCTGCTGTTTAAGCTCCTCGGTCTAGGACACCTTTTTACAGCAGCCCAAAATGACTAAGGTGTCAAGTGCAAGATGTTCCTGATTTCAAAAAAATATTCACTTGCAAATATAGGTGCAACTTATTTATCAATTAATTCAGCATATAGGAATTGAACATCTCCTATTTGAAAGACCCCCATTCTAGGTACTGGGGGTAGAGTGATGAGTATCATACTCCCGGGGATTTCAGTCTGTGGGGAGAGGAGCAAACATGGAAATTGAACACCCATGTCAGAAGGTTCTTTCAGATGTTGGTCAATATTAAGAGAACAGAAAAACAGGGAAATGTGATAGCCAGTGTGGACAACTTTGAATACAGCCATCAGGGAAAGCCTCTGTGAGGAGGTGACTTCTGAGCCAGGGTCTGTAGGATGGGAAGGCATCAGCTATGGATGGACCAAAGAGAGGGCACTGCAGACAGAGACGGCAGTAGGGAAAATGCTCTGAGGACGAAGTGTTGTGTTCAATGAACAAAACAAGACAAACATGGCTCGGGGAACTGAATAGACAGTAAGATTAGAAGATGCAGAAGATGAGGGGTGCCTGGGTGGCGCAGTCAGTTAAGCCTCTGACTCTTGATTTCGGCTCAGGTCGTGATCTCAGGGTCATGAGATCGAGCCCCGTGCTGGGCTCCGTGCTCAGCAAGGAGTCTGCTTGGGATTCTCTCTCTCCCTCCCCCTCTACCCCTCCCGTCCCCTCATCCTGCTCTCTCTCTAAATAAGTAAATAAAATCTTAAAAAAGAAAAGAAGATGCAGAACATGAGGCTACAGACCAGAGCTTATTCAGAGCTATATAAGTCTAGGAAAGGAACTGGGACTTTATTCCAAGTATCCAGACAAAGGCCCATAAACATCTAGATGGCAGGTACATGACTGATTCGGAAAAGAAGAACCACAGGTGACCAGAAGGCAGGAGAATCACGTCCTTTCTCCTCTCCAGGTGATTTTGAAAGGGTCCCTTGGCCTCTCAGGTTGAGGGCCCACATTTGCCAAATGAGAGAGGTAGACACAGCTATGAGATACATCCCAGGTACAAGCAGATTCATCCCTGCCTCCCAGAGATAATGCAGCCAACAGGGGCTTAACTTTAACATAGGCTCCAGACATCTGGGCTTTGCCTTACTCAGCCAAACATGGAACCAGCACAGACAGACCATATCCACTGGAAAGCACAGGGCACTTCACTTGCCATGAAACAGAAGAAGAGTGCTTAAGCTCAAGCCCCCCTCCACAGGCTTGGTCCCATGAGCATGATCCCAGCTCTGCAGTCTTTAGCACAGGGGCCAGGAGGTAAGGTGAGAGTGTGTCCATGTAACCAATCAGCCTGCTGCTTTCTCTGGAATATTCCCCTTGCTCCTTTGACAGCTTTCATCTTGTGGGACAAAGAAAATTCACCACCGTAGGATACACCCTGCTCATCAGGCCATAGCTCAGGCAGCCCTTCCTATGGACTCCTTCACAAGGCAACCGTCACCCTCAGCAGTCTGATGTCACTGAGTTTGGGATGAAAGGGAAAGAAAGGGGCCATTTTCCTTTGGAGCCCTTGTCACGGCAGTCAAACTGTATAATTGGAAGTGTTTTCTTTTCTTGTCCAGCGGGACAGCTAGGGGTTGAAAGAGGAAAGCAGCTCCTGGTTCTCACTCATTTCTATAGACAGATTTGAAACACAAGTTCCGCAGGGGCTGTCCTCACTGTCGCTCACTGGAGCCATTTCCAGGAGCCCTGTGGTCAGGCCAGAATCTCTTCTCAAAAACATCATTTTGGACGAAGTTAGGAATCTCAGAAATAACACAGAAGCCAGGTGTATGTGAGAATCTACCCCCCCTTGAGAGAGTGGCGGCAAGAGGTGGTAGATTTGCGTAAGAGGCAACACACCAGCATCCTCGCCTTGGCTGTGACACCAAATAGTTGTGTGATTTCACACATAAGGGGCTCCATGTCCTAACCTACTGTTACTTGTTCTTTCCAACCTCAGGGATGTTTCCAGGGTCAGAAGAGAGAACGTATGTGGAGATATTTCCTGAATCAGTGATATACTTTCTAAAGTAAGTTAACACTAAGAACATCAAGCTTCACTGTTGTTCAAATCTATATCACACATATGTGAACCATAGATATGAACCATGTGTGAGGATGCCTTCTAAAATGTGAGTTTATACTATTTATTATAGTACCAGTGAGGCTTGATTATTTAATTTTCTTCCCGAAGAACTCTTTGGTCAGGTGAAGGAATCATGGGTAGATTAAATGAACAGGTGCAAGAATGATGCTTTTGTATTCATGGTCATAGTGTGGTTACTGAGACAATTAGCTGTGGGTGAGCTAAGAGGATGTAAACAATACTTCCAAAGCATCCCTGATCTTCCCGGCATGGCTCTTGTCTGTACCATTTCCTGCAGACTGTAGTCATATACCATCATCTTCTCTTGAGGGGTCTGTCCAGTCTTTCACAAACACCTTTGGAGCTGAGATTGTGCCCCTTGATTTAACTATCTAAGGCTTGTGAAGGGAGCCATAGACAAATAAGGAATGTGGAAAACACATGTTGGGGTTAAATCTGGATTATCTAAACGTTCTAAATATTTTCCACATTGTAAATGAAACTACATAGTGGAGAGGGTAGGATGATTGAGGGAAATTAAATGTTCCAATCAGAGAGGCAGATGAGACATTGCTCCCATTCTTCCCCTCCTCACCCTCCTGCTCCAACCATGAAGGATCACAGGGAGAACAAGGTGGGTACCAGAGAATAAGATGACAGGGTTATGTGTCTCCTTAATCAATCTCTCAAAGCTCAACTGGCTACTTCTTTAATGACTTCTTACAAACTGGAAGGGTAGCTTGTTACAAAGATAGATACTCCCAAACTGAATCAGAATCTCTGGGATGAAGGCCAGGGGATCTGCATTATCACAAGCACTTTGGTGATTCTTGTGCACATCAATGTCCTGGGAGCACAACTCTCCCTTTCTCCCCACAGAGTGCTCCCAATTGGAGGATAGAGGGTGAGGGAGCTGAAACAGGCTTAAGTGGTTTCCCTTTGTCTGAAGTTGTAATTCCTCCATGGAGAGGATCCCACTGACCCAGTAGACCACAGTCACCATTACTGGGTGGGGCTTTCAAGGCTTTCAAGAATCACAGGATTCTTTGTTTAGGTCATTCGATGTCAAATCCATTTTGCTAAGCTCATGAGACCCTGCATTAGAACCTATGCAATACGCAGCAGTTTTCTTAAATGAGTGTCTGTAGGTGGAAATGGCCCAGAATGGGACTGGGGACACGGGCTAGCCTTGCACAGTCCAACATGATATAACCACCAGCCTCCTGTGTACCTGAGATGTGGCTAGTTTAAACTGAGGTATGCTGGAAGGCTGGATGCAGACTGGATTTCAGAGAGTACCAAAAATAGGTCAAATGTGTCACTGATAATTTTATATTGAAAAGAAAGTATTTTGGATATGTTGGGCTAAAAAAACATACTATTATGATTAATTTTACCTGTTTCTTTTTCCTTTTTTAATGTGGCTACTAGAAAATTTAAAATTACATATATGTTTCACATTGTATTTCCACTGGAGGACCCTAAGCTAGCCTCTCCTTATGGCTACAGGATATTTAAAATCCTGCTCTAAGTGATCAAAATAGGATTTAAATTTGTATTTCTGTACAATTCCAATTTCTCTCTCTCTCTCTCTCACACACACACACACACACACAGGATTCAAAATCAATACCTTTTGAGTTTTTTAAATCTTCCATTTAACCAGTACCACATATTGAGTTTGGGATGTCAATGGCTTCCACGCACCAATCAAGGACATCTCAGATGTATGCCTCAGGGAAATGACACATGGCTAGCATGACAATTGGTACTTGTGAATTACAGATCAGAGGACATTATTTCTGAAGGTGCTAAAAGACCAATCTGAATCTAATCAACAGAAGTCAACTCTGGATGATGAGATATTTGCTTTTATATTTACTTTTTAATTTTTTTTAAATTACGTTATGTTAGAAAAGCAACCATTTTTATTCAAACTTGGTCAGATACCATAGCCTTCAAACCCTCCAGGAGGAGATATAGGGGGTCAGAGAAACTGGGGTGCTTATATAAAGTGAATTCCCTAGCCCAACTCAAGTCAGAATGAGATGCTCAGTTTTAAGTAAATATGAGAGTTGAAACAGTAGCTGTACTATTGCCCTGAGCCCCAGGCATTAGTAAGGCTCAGAATATTCCTTCCTTCTCTGCCCCCTAGTTGTGCTTGTTTTCCTTTGAAGAATAATTAAGATTTAATGGCATATTTTCACAGTTTTTTGTCTGGCTGCTTTCTGACTGCCTACTGTGCAGAATGCTTGTGTTTGATCCCGGTCATTACAAGAACTGTACAGTAATTGCCTATCTGGTGACTCGCTAATGGAGGTCCCCAGAGAGCAGAGATGCTGCTCTTTTGAAGTTCATCTTGTTTACTGTTGGCCCTTCTGGTTTAATCTATATCATCAGAGAGCCCTGCTCAATTATTGGCAGCTCAATCTCTTCTCATTGGGATACAGACACTGGGTAAACAAGTTTCTGCTCCTTTTTCATTCCTTTCATTCTCGCTTTTCCTTATTTTTCCCCTTTTGTTTCTTCTTGGCTTAGCCGGATGGGCCCACCTTGATCAAGCCTGAGACGGCTATACCAGGAGATCAGTGGACCTCTGAAGAAGCTGCTCTTCAGATATGCCCAACAGGCCACAAGTTGGAGAGCAATTAACCAGATGGAATGGTTTCTGCTTTTCATTCAATGACAGGATGACTTCTACTCATCTTGTAGAACCCAGATTATGGAGCAGCTCTTCCCAAAAACTTCTCAGGTTCCACAAATACAGCCCCTGCTGTCCCTCCACTCACTGCCCTCATAATGCTTACCACAATTAACTTTGATCATTTGTGTAACTTTTGTCATTCTAGACATGGGAGCCTCATGCAGCCAAATGTTATCCTCAATCCCGAGGCCATATTAGATGATTAGATGTTATCCTCAAACCCTAGTCCATATTAGATGGTTAGATGTTACCCTCAATCCCTAGGCCATATTAGATGGTTAGATGTTACCCTCAATCCCTAGGCCATATTAGATGGTTAGATGTTACCCTCAATCCCTAGGCCATATTAGATGGTTAGATGTTACCCTCAATCCCTAGGCCATATTAGATGGTTAAAATGTCCTACGCCATATTAGATGGTTAAAATGTGTTTGCAGAATAAACAGATATTCTCAGGTTATACTAGAATTTCTCTCTTTCCTAAGGAAGGAAAAATTCAGCACTAGATACCAAAGTTCTATTCCATTCCCTTCCTAAAAACTGTTATCAGAAAATACAGTTAGAGAAAATTTATAAATAGGAGTTTGCTGATCAGAGAGGTAAGGGACTCTCTTGCTGATTAGCACAGATGAAGGTATGAGCTCTATGACAACTTAGAGATCTCTGACCAAGATGCCCGTGAGAGCTTTCAACACCACAGATGAGGACAGCAACTCCAGCTGACATAGCACATTTTTTTAAACCGAAGTATAATTAACCTACAGTGATATATTAGTGTACAATTAGTGTACAATATAACCCATACAGTGTTAATATTAGTGTACAACTAGTGTACAATTACATTTGTGTACAATGTAATGATTCAACAATCCTATGTATTACTCAGTGTTCATCAAGGTAAGTGTATTCTCAATCTCTTTTATCTATTTCACCTGTCCCCCCATCCTCTCCCCTCTAATAATTCGATTAAAATGGGCAGAAGACCTGAATAGACATTTTGTCAAAGAAGACATACAGAAGGTCAACAGATGCATGAAATGGTGCTCAGTATCACTCATCATCAGGGAAATGCAAATCAAAGACACAACAAGACTTTTAAAAAATGGGCTTAAGCAGAGCTAATCAGAGTCTTCCCTGGGACTCAGATTTGAGTACTGGAAGACAGAATATTACTTTCCACCCAGAGAGAACTAAGGCACACTTGGAGATACATAATCAAAGATGAAAAGAGATTTTTGTTGATGAGGTTTGAGGTCCTGGATCCAGATATGTAAGAACCTGACTTTAACTCTAGACTTAATCATTATATGAGAAAAGAACTTAAACTAATTTGATTGAATTATATCTAGAATAATCTTAATACACAGAATACACAATACCTGAATAGTCCCACAGTCTCCAAGGTAGGCATGTTTTGTCTATTTGGACAACTTCACATTGGAAAATCTGCAGCACCAATACATTTCAAGTACAACTGAAAATAACGATCTCAATAATACGTTGGTCCCACCAGTAATAGGTAGGCTTTTCCTGAGCAGGGCTGTGTGGTAAACACTTTTCATGTAATAGTTTATTTAGCCTTCTCAACATTGTCACACGTCATAACTGCTCTTGTTATTATTTTTACTCTGACTTAAAGAGAGAAACACTGAGGTTAAAAGTAGGCAAATCATTAGCATTTGTCAATACTGGGGCTGAGATCCAAATGTAGATCTGTCTTCAAAGCTAAGACTGTTGAGAGATTTCTCATACTAGTCGTATAATTACATGATTTTTTAAATTGTTTTTACGTAGTATGATTAAGTAACCGTGTCTGACAGTAAGAATACTAAGGCAACTCATGTAAAATACTGAGGTTTGCGTAGTTTTAAAACCATTTAGCTGCCATCGTAATCTTTTCAGGAGGGTGGGAATTTCTATCGCCATCTTACAGACAGGGCAGGGGACTCTGAGAAGTTAAATGACTTGCCTGAGGTCAAATAGCTGATAAGTGGCAGAATTTGAGTGTGAACCCACTTATCTCTGGCTCCAAAACTCACTCTACTTTATCCAAGGTGAACATTTATCCTTAGGTGAACTCATTTTAAATACTTGGGCAACTTCTCCATGGAATATTCACAGCATCAAGAACCAAGAGCTCCAAGTCCAATTGAGAAAACCTTATTAGTCTAATAAGACTTCAGTTCCATCAGCATAATTGGCAGCCACTTCAGTCACATACAGTCTAATTACTTTATCCCGGGTTCCTCATTACTGGGTTTTGCGAGGAGGCAAAATGTGAGGAGAGAAGAAATGAACATCGGGGGGGTGCCAACGTAGCCTAAGACCTCCCTGTGAGGCTAAGAGCTACTGCTCAAGGTCACGGGGGAAGCGGAAATCTCAAAGAGCATGTTGGTGGTACTGTTAGCCTCCCACATTTCTGTTGGCACAGAGGCAAAACAGCCAAGAGAAGTTAATACCCAAATTGTACTGCAGGCATTAAAAGACTCCTGAAGAATATCCACAGGAAGGAAAACTCAAAATTCAGCTGCGCGGCTAATACTTAACTTCCTTCGTTTCTTACGGATGAGCGCAAATCCTAGCTGCCCTTTAGAACTACCACCACCAACGAACAAACGCGCAATTAAATTTTAAATTGAATCTTGCTTTCTTTCTGTAAAATACCATCTCTACTTCCTTTTCTCCCTTCAAGAGGAATATGACACTTCCAATGATTTCCTTAGGATACATTCCTAGAAACAGAAATGATAATTCACAGGTTATGTTCATTTTAAAGTAATAAGCATTTCGTTACAGCCAGTACAAAGGGCTATTATCTCCCACATTTGTGTCTTTAAAAGATTGTTCTCAGCAGAGCCACATAGTGTCAGGTGTCAATCAACATCTTGAAAGAGGCGGCAGAGAGGAGAGGGTTTCGCTAGTGAGCAGTCTGAGACAGGATAAACCATACCCACAAAAATTTACGAAATGGATTTCCCTACTTTCTCTGAGTCACACTTTTACCCCCCCCAGCTTTGTTAAGGGGCAACTGACAAAAATATATACATTTAAAGTGTACAACATGTTTTCATATAAGTATACTTTGTGAAATGACCACAATCAAGTTAATTAACAAACCCATGACCTCAAATAGTCTGTGTGTGTGTGTGTGTGTGTATTTGGTGGGGAGAACATATAAGATCTGTCTTACAGTTGTACAAATTTCAAAGCTTTTGACACACATTGCTAAATTCTCAACTACATACCAATCTTCAGCCCTCTGAATTTCCCCCATTTCCATAATTTTTTCATTGTCATTAACTGGATAGGGAAAAGAAAAAAAAAAACTAGGTTTAAATTCTGCTTCTTATATTTCCTGGGCATGTGACCTTAAGCAGGTTACCAATAAACATTTGCAAAACAATGATAATAAGAAGACAAAAACAATAGCAATAATAATATTGTCCTGTGAGGATTGAATGATAATGCAGTAGTCCGGCTCACGGAGAAGGTTTGGTAGACATTCCCATAGGTCTGCTTCTAAGGAGTTCCTATCACATACCGCAATGTGCATTCCAACAGTAAAACTCCCAGGGTGTCTGCTAGCATGGGGAAGGTCAGATAAACAAGACCTGCACATATCAAGGCCCGGTTTCTCGAAGAGGTACCATTTTAACAGAATGGGTTCCAATTCACTCATCACTCTGCCTGTTCCATGGAATTTTGGAGACGAGTTCTCCAGCCCACATTCTGTCAGACACTGGCTTCCCCCTAAGGACATCTCAAACAGTGCCCTGACTCTACGAAGATACCAACAATTAGAGAACAATTAACCAACTAACACCAAGTGCATTTTTTCACCTATTAATCTCTGCCACAACATACTGCCCCATTTTACAGTCCATTCCCTGTTTTAAAAACAAAATGTTCCAGCATGAAGGAAATGTCACCACAGCATGAGAAGAAAACCAAATTGGCAGGGAAAGTCACTTAATTGTGCGTACACATCCCACAGGGCTATTATGATCCTGCTTTCTCTAGACCGAGTTTCTAAAGGAATTTTCTTGAAAAGCAGTATTAAGAACTCAACTCAACTTTACCAACATACGCACCTCTGGGACTCTACCAAAACCAAGTTATGCCAATTCATTTCAAGTCGCAAACTTGTTATATCAACCAGTCGGTAGGTGTAATTGTTCGAGGCCAGGCATTTTCAAGGAAATCAATATTGGCTGATGGATTAATTTCTCAATTTGTCTTACTTCATTCTTAAAAAAGAGAGAGAAAAGGAAAAAAAATCTACCAATTTCTGGATATCGACTAGTTCCAGAATATCCATAATACCTTACACTCATTTATTTGACTTTTTTTTTTCATGTTGCCATCTGCCGGTGATCCTCTATCAATCCCAATGATATATTATCTTACTTGTCCAACATTTCTGATTTTACAGCTGACCCAGAATGCACAAGAGGCAGCTTGGGATTATTGGGAGAGGTGTATACGTCAAGTCACGAGAGCTGGATTCTAGTCACAGCCTTGTCTTTGGGACCTTTGTTAAGTCACATGCTCTCTCTGGGACTATTTCTCTGTGTTTAAAATAAGAACGTATTGGGGGGCACCTGGGTGGCTCAGTCAGTTAAGTGTCCAGCTCTTGATTCTGGCGCAGGTCATGATCTCGGGGTCCTGGGATCAAGTACCATGTCGGGCTCTGCAGTCATCAGGGAGTCTTATTGAGGATTCTCTCTCTCCTTCTCTCTCTACCCCTCCCCCCAACTTGTGCTCTTTCTGTCTCTCAAATAAATAAATCAATCTTAAAAAAAATAAGAATGTATTGAGAGATTCAGCCATATATAACAAACAGAAGGAAAGAAAGAAGGGAAATCAGTTTATTTCCATCTTGTGCATAGCACAGAGGTTGATAAGCTAAGACTAGTGGAGTAGCTATATGATTTCAGAGACCTGGGTTCTACCTACTTCAGTGTTCCCCCATACTTGGAATGCAGACCTCATGGTTGTAGAGAGCCTCCTCAAGGCTTGCATTCATAATCAGATTCCAGCTCACAAGAAGGAGGAAAGGCAGAGAAGGGACATGCCCCTTCCTTTTAAGAAGACCCTCAGGACACTTCCACCTCTGGCTTGACTTTGTTCACAGACCACATCTGGCTACAAGGGAAATCGGAAAAGGTAAGCTTCCAGATCCCTGAGGTTAATGTGGAGTATCAGCCTGTTTTTATTCTATGAAAAACATATATGAGGGATGACAGTAGAACTCCTCAAGTCTGTTTCTGAGTATATGTTTTGAACAAGACTGATCGAGGTCCCAGGAAGGCGCCCACTCATCAGAATACTTGCCACTTCCCCCAAGTTCTATCCCTCTCCCAACCCTGTACTTAACCACCCACATGCTACTGAAAGAGAGGAGGATAGAAACATCAAGAGACAGAGGATGAAATGGCTTGCCTTGGAAATGTCTCTCTTTTCCCTCTAACACCTCCGCCTGACAGCATCTTATGACCAACGTGCTGTGCATGAAACCCTAAAAAGTTCAGGACTTCCTAGCCACCTTAGAGCATAAATCTACAAGGTCCAGTAGACCTCCAGCATAGCCTAGAGCTCGTGAATCAGCCAAGAGGACAAGTGAGGACCATCCCAGTCAAACAAACAACACTTGGGGAAGGATAAGAAAATGATGACCAACTTGACCCACCTTGCTCAAGCAGGGAGCTTGGACTATGCCCCCAATTTTGCCCGAAATCACCCTATCGGCTCACCTGGGCTGCACAGATCAGAAACTAGGGTCAGGGACGTTAGTAACTTTGCCAACATGAAAACCCCCCCAAGAGGAGAAGCAGCGTCGGCACACTCTGTGAAGTCAGGCCCTGTCCTTCTTATCTGGTGAGCTGAGTGTCCAGCCTGCATGATCAATAAGTACTGTTTGATCAAATGAGTGAGTAAAGGAGTCACTCCAAGTCTCGTGTCCTCTCCCTGTACCGGCCTCCCACCATGATTAGAGTCGAGCTCTCCCTGCTAGAAATCCTTGGCACATCGAAAGGTGATGAAACCTACAGTGGAGCAGATTCCCACAGTGCTGCAGAATTGGAAACCACATCTTAGCGCTGCATAATGGCCCTGGTTCCATTTCCCACATCACAGAGAATGCAGCCTAAAAGAGATTGAGTTATTCCACACAAAGACTTCACAGGAGGAAGGGAAAAAAATGTTGTTTTGATTCACTGCTTTGCGTGTGTGTGTGTGTGTGTGTCGTTTCAAACACAATAATGCACATTTTCATCAGAAGCTAAATGATAGTGCTTACAGTATTTAATATCTGAATTCAATTATGTTTTTTGAAGGCTTATTACCATAGTAAAAGGAAAAGTATTTCAGAGAATTTCCAAAGGTATCAGGGTACAATTGTTGGGGAAAAAGTATACACTGTTAAGGAAACTATATATCCAGGTAAAAGAGAGAACCCGAGACACCCCCCCACCCACACACAGAGACCCACAGACATACAGAATCCACACAGAGACACACACACAGGCATCCCCACACACAAAAAGACCCACACAGAGACACACACACATACAGACCCACACAGAGATGCACACACATATAGACCCACAGAGACACATACACATACACAAACCCACACAGACACACACACACAGACCCACACAGAGACATATACACACAGATCCACATAGGCACACACATACACAGACCTCACACAGACCCCCCCCCACA
>NC_138373.1:29763835-29851191 GCF_054177405.1 Leptonychotes weddellii
TAGAGTCCAAATTATTGACCAGAACCCAAGCGAGATGCACCTGTTTTCTTGGGACCTTAGGGTTGCTGGCCTCTTGTTTTCCCAGCCTGTCTTCTGCGGGAGGGGCCTGCCGCGCTGTTACTCAGGCAACCCTGTTTGGGTGGAGTTGCCCTGCGCCCCTGTGGCGGCGGATGGGCTCAGTGGGAATCAGTCTTTGGGGCTTTTGTTCTCTGGCGCCTTTCCCTGGCAGCTTTCTGCGTCTCTTCTGCGAGTCAGAGCAGAAGAGACCGTTTCCAACCCTCTGTCTCAGAGCAGAGGGACCTCAGTCTGTTCTTCAGTGAGCTCTCCAGGCCACACCGTCTCTGTTTCTGTCCGTGCTGCTATAAACTGCAGCGTCCTGGGTTGTGCGCCCCTCCGCAGTGCTCCCAGTCCTGCCTCCAGGTTGGGGCACGTCTCTGCCCTTTGTGCTTCTAAAGCCACTCCCAATACGTGCACGACTCCACCGCTCGGGGTTCCCACCCCGGGGGTTGCAGTTCACCGGCAGGACACGGCGCACCGGGTTTCCGTCTCGGAGGCTGCAGCTCGTGTGCGTGCAATCGTCGCTCCGGGTTTCTGTCCGGGGGGCTGTGGTTCGCGTGCGCGCAACCCCGCTGGTCTGGTTTTCCACCTCAGGGGCTGCCCTAAAGTCCTTTCCCAAAGCTACTGGTCTGCGAGTCTGTGCCCCGTCCGCAGTGCACGAGGCTGTCACTCACTGGCGGTGTAGGATCCCCACGTCCAGGCACCCTCCCGCTGCCGTTTATCCTCCGATATCTGCCCGCAGAATCACGGCTCTCTGCTTCGTACCTCAAAACCAACTGCCTGCGATATTCTGTTTGTAGAGATCCAGATCTTCTTACATCTCAGGCTGGTTTCGTGGGTGCTCAGAGTGGTCTGGTAGATATCCAGCTCAATTCCGGGGACCAGTTGAAATAGGGTCCCCTACTCCTCTGCCATCTTTCCCCCCACCTCCTAGCTCATGGTTTCTCATCCTTGGCCTGATTGACATTTGGGGCTCGATAATTGCTAGTCATGGGGGCTGTCCTGTGCATCGTAGGATGTTTAGTTCTACCCTCCAGACCCAGCAGCACACCTCCCAATTGTGACAACTACAACTGTCTGCAGAATTGCTCCAGACTCTCTTCCCCTGGGAGGCTGGGAGTTAAAACTGCTTCCACTGAGGACCACTGGCCCAACCCAACCCAAGCAACTCACTGTGCACCAACAATCCTAATGGCTTGCAAGCTTGTCAAAATACCGAATGAACAGACTACAGACTTTACAAAATTGCTTCAAAACCAGACACAGAAGCACCTACTTGGGCAATCCTCTAGCTTCCAACAGAGTCACCAATAAGACCACTGCACCATATGTCCTCCAGAATGACATGTCCATGGAGAGAGGAGAAATGAGTCCAGCCAATCTAATAATTATGATTTGATTTTCAAGGAAACTTAACGTCTCCAGCCATACCTGGGGTCTCATAAGTCTCCATCAGGCCAGCCCCTTGATGGTTTTGTATCTGAGAAGTGGTGTGGGAGATGCCAAAGGCCAGATTGTTGTTGTTTTTTTTTTTATCACACTCCCTATGTTAACTGTTGTGATGGGAAGCCACTAACAAACACAACCAACACACCAAAAGGCTGGCTCCAGAATCCAGTCATTTTGAAAGCATTTGTAAAATGAACTGGATCCTTCCTTATTGGATGTCTCAGAACCTTGAATTGGGTCATATGTTTGTGAATCCCAAAGAGAAGGTTTCGAGTGAACAATGCTACCCCAATGTATTTAATCCTGAAACATAACATTGCAGGGCTTGTGATGACTTTTTTGGAGTAAAGACGGCATTTATTAAGAACAAGGCTCCGAAGTGAATCAGACCCCAGTTGAAGCTCTAACCTCAACTCAGGAGTTCCCTATACCTTAGTACCTTATCTGTAAAATGGGGATAGGAATATCTTATTCGATGAGTGGAAACAGTGCCTGTAAACAGCTTAGTGTGGCTGTTGACAGAAGAAGTACGAGATAAATCTTGGATTCCATCATTATCACCACCACAGCTAGGATGCTGCATGGGACTCTCTTACAGAAAGAGTTTTCTTATCTAATTTGCCTAGTAATCAATCAAAAATCCAAAGGGACTGTCGAGTAAAATGTTAAATAAATCCTGAGGAATAACGATGAAACATTCATAATATATGCTCTGCACTAAAACATCTTTACAGCTCTCCAAGGGATTAGTCTTTTTAATGTAATATGTGAGGAAATGCTACAGGGGGGATAATATTGATCTGAAGGCCCTTTGGCAGTGACTTTTAAATACGGGCATTCTGTGCCACACATCATGTTCGAGCTCATGGCAGCAGAGTTTGAGGGGAAGGGAGTTGAGACTGAGCCCCAGGCAACACTCCCAGGTTGGTACCATTTGTTGTAATTTCATTACCCTAAAAGTACTGAAACCTTCCTGGACATGCAAAGCTTAATCTCCATGGAGCTGGAGAGCTATAAAGTGTTAGAGAGAAGTGTGCATGTCATCCATGAAAGTGTAAGAGGCTCCCTTTCCCCAAAGGTTTTAACTGCCCCAAATCCATAGCCTTGACAAATGGAAATTCAACCTATCATATCCTGAGACTCTGCTCTGTGCATTCATGCAGTTAGACTCTAATACAATACATGCCTATCAATGTCTCTTGCACTAGATGCCGAGTATGGAAATGAAAGAACAATCACCATGATTAGCTCTCCAAACATTTGTCATGGTTTTATTGCTGGTGCCGATGTGGTGGGCACTCATCGTGGGCTAGGTGTTAAGTAATTCAGCCTCTCTTTGTTGCAAGGGTTGGAAACTCAGATCAAACTGACCTAAGCAGGAAGGGGAATGTATTGGGAACTTCACAGCTAGGACCTTCTTCAGCTACAGCTGGATCCAGGGGCTAAAATGCTGATATCAAGACTGTGTTTCCCTCTCTTCTCTCTGCTACACTTCTCTTTATCGCCTCACCTGGCAAGGTGAATACCAGCAGCTCCAGACTGACATTTACAGCTCTCAGGAACTGTCTGAACACTTCAGCAAATATCCACACATTAACTCTGATTAGACAAACCTAGTTGTGAGACCATCACAACTCAATCATCATGGTGGTCAAGGATATAGAAAATGCTCACCTCTAGGCTTGGGTCAAGTTCTTGCTTTTGAATCCCTGAGCTTGAACCCCCTCTCACTGAAACTACAGACACCAAGGTAATTTCTCTAAGGGGAAAATATTGGCATGATATAAAAAGAAAGAAACAAAAGGGAAATGGACATTGAGCTGGTGGAAACAACAGTCATTCCACTGCTTTCCTACACATTATCTTTAATACCGGAAGCCTTGTCTGCATTTTGTAATGAGAAGACAGGGAATGTGAGGTGGTTAAGTATCTAAACTCACCAGCTATTACATGGAAACCCAGGAAGTCAGCCTCCAAATGCACCTTCAAACACTCATGCTTTCTGCAAAGAGAGCCTAGGCACCATTTTTTGTTATATATTTTCTAAAGGGTTAGAGACACAGTGAGGTAGAAGGGAGCATGGGAGAAAATTCTTGGGGATGTTATTTGTTTCCTTCTAAATCTTCTGGACCTTAGGTCTGAATCCAGCTAGGTACCCTCATTCCATCATGACCTCTGAACCAACCTCCCTTACCATCCTTGGGTCTCACTATTTTCTAGGCAAGTTTAAAGGCTGGTATAACAACTATGACTCTTGGTTTAAACAACAGAAATGGGCCATGGCTCATTTAAGCATAAAGGGGATTTATTAGAAGACTCATTTGGGTTGTTCACAAGGTCACCAGAAAAGATGGAGGGCCAGGCTTATAAGATGTGTCCCAGCCAAAATCATGCTCTATAGCTAGTTTGGTGACATCATTGACATCAAATTCTCACCAGCTTCACTCATCCTTGACACTGCTGGATTTCCCTGCAAAGCCCCCTGTAGCTTGTTATTCGTTCAGAACTGGGTCCTGCTGGTTCTGATGGTGGTACCGCTGTCACTGTGGGTTGGGATGGTAAATTTCCCACTGTCTGATTTCTAGACTTTCTAGGTCCCAGTTCTGGTGAACATGCAATCGATTGGCTGAGTCTAGATCTTGGACCACACTCTGGACGATGGTTCTCAATGGCAATGCGTTTGCCTCCAGGGGACACTGGGCAATGCCTGGAGGCAGTTTTGGTTGTCACAACTGAGGGAAGAGTTCTGCCAGCACCTCATCCATTCATCCATCCATCCATCCACCCACCCACCCACAGAGCCAAAGATACTGTTAAACATCCTATGATGCACAAGACAAATGGTCTAAAATGTCAACAGTGCTGACATTGAGAAATGTTCTCCTAGCAGAAGATGAGTCTGGGAAAATGAGGCTCCTGAGATTTTTATGTTCTGTTCTTATAAGGTGGTGTAGTTCTTAATCAAAGGAAGGGAGCTGAAGAACAAGTCTCATGATAGATACCACAAAGCCATTTTGGGCGGGATCGCTTACAATCCTCATTTGTTTCTGACATCTACTTTCTCCAGTCTTATCTCAGCCTTTCTCCAATTTCTCTACCCTGAGTGGATTCCAACAAAGCCGCTAATATTCAGAGACAAACAGCCATCCGTGTGTGCCAGACTTTGTCAAGAGATTGAGTGGCCATAGCTGGGAACCATGATGCTCCCAGGCGACAGGAAGTATGTAAGCCCCTCGCTTCTTGGCCCTTGGGAATTCCATGAAGAATGAGATGACCAGTTAGCCAAAACAAACAGTACAGTTGGGGGCAGTAGGAGGGAACTGCACTTCCAACAAGAATGGGGGACTCCATTTCACTGGGCACCGAAGACTAGGCTCCAGGAAGAGGCTGTAAAGTTGGAGAGGAACTAGAAGAAATAAAAGCCAGCCCATGCATTGTGGGCTTGCCTCTCCATCTGTAACAGACCATAGAGCTCAGGCCCCTCATCCCAGAAAATCATCCTTAGGTGAAATTACAGTTTAGACAGCATGGAAATCCAACAAATGAAGCACTTTTCTTTTTTTTCCCCCAGCCCAGCAAGCTTTTTTTGTGTCATTTCAAAATTGCAGCTGACACTTTAATATTTAAACAGAACAGAAGAGATATGGATTATTTATTTTCTTTTACTTTAATTTTACTTCTGTACCAGCTCCCAACTTTTTTTTCTAACTTTAAAACAACAAAGCCCTACATTTTAACAGCAGTTTCAGCTCGATTCATCAGGCTGTGAATGTTAACCTGACACTTACAATCCACCAAAGTCTTTTTCAGTGCCTCTCTCATCATCTGCTTCCATATTGCTATGAAATTACACTGAAAATATTTTTTGCTCTGGGCAAAACTAGTCATATAGAATTTGACTATGATCTATATATTTATGGAGGAAAATTAATCTTCAATGCTTCAAACTTTTTATGCCTCATAATTTTATCACAAATGTCCAAATACATCATAATGGAGCTGCCAGAGACATGAAAAATGTCCTACTTTCTTCCTAAGCTTTCAAAACAACATGCTTTCAGGATGCCTTTTGAAGGCATTGTCTGGTTATCCTGTTTTATGGGCCACTCAACAACTGTATTAGAATCTGATGAAAATCTAAAATGTGGGAGAAGCTATGTAATAGCCTGTTTTAGATCCGTCATGGATAGTCCAATGAAACTGTTCTATTGGCCTAAGCAACTGTAAAACGCTACTTATCCAGTCCAAGAAATATTGTAAGTCCACATTAATGTGAAATAAATGACAGATGTTTTAGCAGTTGCAAGTGACAGAAACCCAACTCAAGCAAAACGGAAGAAAAAAATGCACTGATTGGGTCAAATAACAAAGATGTCCCAGGATGCTGATTCTGGCCCGAAGGCCTAAAGAATGCCATCATGCATGCATTTCTCTCCATTTCTCCAGGTGTGACCACCCATGTAGCAGGCATGATGCACACCTGTTTCCCCAAACCCACATATTAGGTAGAACTGAGCTCACCCACCACAATGAGAGTGGCTTTCTCCTTAGCTTTGGCAGAAGAGTTCTCTGAGAAGACTCTGATTGGCTCAGCTCAGGTCACATGTCCATCTCAGAACCAATGACCGGGAC
Source organism: Leptonychotes weddellii (assembly GCF_054177405.1). Lineage (NCBI taxonomy): Eukaryota > Metazoa > Chordata > Mammalia > Carnivora > Phocidae > Leptonychotes > Leptonychotes weddellii. Next base: position 29,769,974 of record NC_138373.1, read on the forward strand.
CAAAGAGAAGAGCCCTCTGGTCTGCATCCGGCAGCCTATGTGGGTGGGCAGGCGGGGCCAGTATCGATTCCCCCTGAGTGGGTTCCCCATCAGAAAGAGCCACTGTTTCAGCAGCAAGAGAGTGTCTACAAGAAGTGAATATGGAGATACCCACTGGGCACCGGGTTTTGTGAGCAGGTATGTCCACCCATAACCTACTGACCTGTTCAGTTCTGGTCTCCACTCAAAAATGCCAGAAACAGTTGTGGGTTTTTTGGATGGATTTTACATTAATTTGCCTTAAGATTTTGACTGTAGGGTTGTTTTTTTTTTCCTAAATTAGACGATGGTGTCGAAGTTCTCCATCCATCAGCCGATTCTGACTATCCTTTCTCTACCGTGAGTCCCCTTCCTCAACTTGATTGTTTTCCATCCTTTCTTCTGAATTTTTAAAACAAAAATCGCCTATGAACTGGAAAGATGTCATCACTCGGTAAAACCTTTTAGCAACTATTTCGTGGAGATGACCAGAATCTGGGCACTTTGTCTTCTAACTTTGTATGTTGTGAGGAGAAAAATCAGATATGACCCTATGATGACTCTTTGATTGTCTACACACTTATGGATTCATTCATCCATTTAGCAAATTTTAGTGAGGTCCTGTTAGGTCCCAGGTACTATGCTAGGAACCAGGTATGAAACCAGGTCCGTCCTGTTCTCCTGGCGATGCCAGTATCCTAGAGAAGACAGAGGCTATTCGATAACCGGGACATATGCTCATGTGGGTATTGTGGGTGGGTGGTAGGTGGTGGTGGTACACAGTAATAAAAGGGACATGAACCGAGTCAGAGAAGTCAGAAGAAGACTTTCCCCAAGAAGTGCTGCGTGCACTGTGATCTGAAGGATTAAGTAAGAATTAACCAGACAAAAGGAGGGTGCAGGACATAAAGACAGCCAAGGAGTTTTTCTCTGAGCCTCCTGTTCTTGGTCCCAATCTGGGCAACTGTGTTTAAGGCACTAATTCCAAATTTGCATCCATATTTGGAAAACGTTCACTGAAAAAAACTCATTCAGTGAAAAGCCCAAATATATAGTTTAAAAATTGTGTATTTCTGTGCTATATAGGTATTTCGTCAGAGTCCTTTCTTTTTTAACTCCGAAGTGTTTTATTTTATGTGCTTAAAAACATTACACTCAGAAGAAATTTATAGTTTTTCCAGATGACCAAAAGAATCCATGACACAAAATAGGTTAAAACCTCTGCTGAAGGTAGCCTGAGTATTTTTAAAAGAAAAATAAATTATGGAGCACTGTGGGAGGGAGCTATATATTTAGTGATCACTGACTGAGAAAATTCATAAAGACATATAAATCTGATGTTGTAAATGACTCTGCATTATATCCTTTATAAGAACATTTATGCTTATTTGAAAACTAGTCAGATATATATGCAGATATTTGTCACCTACTCTAAAAAGAATTGATGGCTGGTTCATAAAGACTAAAGAACTTGCTGGAACAAATTCACTGAACTCATGCCCACCCTTGGGAGAATGTAGCTCACAGGCTGTGAACAAGGGAGACATCTGTTACTTGTTTGTTCTGCTCTCCATCCATTCATTTTGTGAACTACTCCCTATCCCCTGTGATAATGAGGTACCTGCCAATCAAGGTGCCCATTTCTACCATCCCAGGTGTTGGGTGGCCTGAGTTCTTTGAGGAAATGGATGCTGGGAGTAAAGGGTTGCTTTCTTGTATTCTCTGGAAACAAGCACTCTAAGGGCTGTGAAAACCTGAGTTGCTCGGAGCACCCTCCAACCACGTGGACCATGGACTCATCTGAGAATAAAACCAAGACCCTGGAGATGGGGAGAGACATAGAGCCTCAAAGACTTCATGTGAACCCATGGATTCAATCGGCCTTAAGGCCAGTTAGCCTCTGGACTTCCCAGGTCTGTGAGTTAATGATTTCCTCCTCTTCCTCCTGCCATCTTAAGCTAGTTTGAGTTGTTTTCTATCACGGGCAACTGGATATGGCTTGACTATTACTGTAATTTCTACTACTCCACAGGCATTTGAAAATTTGTGCCTATGGTAAGAGAGTCCATTATTATACAGGGAGCTCATTATTACACAGAAAGTCAATTATTATAGGGAGCCAATTTTTATGCAAAGAGACAGTAACTACACAGAGAGTCAATATTTATGCAGAGTCGACTATGGCACAAAGAGATAGTTATTATGCAAAGAGACAACTATTACATCTCAGTTATGACACTGAGAGTCAACTGTTAAGCAGACAGTCCCTTATTACATTGTTATTACACAGATTATCCCATTATTACACAGAGAGGCAATTATCACACAAAGTCACAATTAACCGTTATCATACATGGTCACAATACATTGGAGAACCCTGTTTGTTTATCTTGAGCCAGGTCACGATATCCTAATTCTGGATTCTAGTTATTTCCGATAGCCCACCACTGGTGCTTCTAAGAGAGCACACAGTGCCTAGAGAGGACTTCAGTGTCCAGAGACAAGCTGTGGAGACTGTTTCACAGAATTAAAATACCCACCAGAAGGTCTGACAATATATTCTTTATGGAGGAAAAAGAGGAAATAGAACTGCATGTGTGCACAATATATCCTTCACCACATAAAACGCAGATCTGGGTGTGAAAACAGTTATCCCATCCCCCATAAACACACACATACATAAGTGAGTACAGACACACATACAAACACAACACTGGAAATAATAACTATGCTTTATAGAAATCTCGATCTAGGCCAGATACTTTAAGAAATGCTTTACACACAGGACTCGATAACACAGTATAGGGTAGTGTGTAGGTTCACAGACTCTATGGAAGCACAGTCCAACAGAACTGTTAGCATGGGTGGAAATGTTCTATAATCCTCGCTGACCAACATGGTGGTCACTAGCCGCATGTGGCTACTGAGTCCTTGCCATGTTGCTCTTGGAAGTGAGGAACTGAATTTTTGTTTAATTTTAGTTACTTTAAATTTAAACTTAAATGGCCACATGTGACCAGAGGCTACCATATTGGAAAGTACAGTTCTAGAGCCCGTATCCCTGGGCTCAAATCCCAGCACCACTACTTGTTAGCTATTTCACTTGGACAAATTGCTTAATTTCTCTGTGTCTCAGTTTCCTTATCCATAAAACAGGGTTCTTAATAGCTCCTACCCTATATATACAGCATCTCTCTCATATAGAGGTCAATCATATTTGTCTCCAGTTGATAGAAATATGGATTGTATCAGTTTCTTTGGGCTGCCATACGCATAACCGCAAACTTGGTACCTTAAAACAACAGACATTTACTCTAAGATCTGAAGACCAAATGTCAGAAATCAAGGTTTCTGCAGGGTGAATTCCTTTTGGAAGCTCTGGAGGAGAATCTGTTCCATTCCTTTCCCCTAGTTTCAGGTGGCTGCTGGTAATCCTCAGTGTTACTTGTAGACCTGCTGCTCCAATCTCTGCCTCTGTCATGACATCACCTTCTCTGTGTTTCTGCCTCAAATTTGTGTTCCATCGGACACTGTTTCCATAGAGTCTAACCACTAGTCTATACTCGTGTTTCAAAGCTCAACTCTTTCTCTTATAAGGGTACTTGTCATTGGATTTAGGACCCACTCCTTGAGATCCTTAACTTAATAGCATCTGGAAAGACACTTTCTCTAAATGAGGTCAAATTCAAAGGTTCCAGGCATCAAGACTTGGGCATATCTTTTTTTTTTTAAGATTTTATTTGACAGAGAGAGCACAAGCAGAGGGACAAGCAGGCTCCCCGCTGAGCAAGGAGCCCGATGTGGGACTCGATCCCAGGATCCTGGGATCATGACCTGGGCCGAAGGCAGCTGCTTAACAGACTGAGCCACCCAGGCATCCCGGGCATATCTTCTTTTGATGCTACTATTCAACCCCCTATATGAATGACTCATTTTTGTCATTTTTCCCTTCACCTATTTCATAATCGTTTTGAGAAGCAAAAATTACTTATAGAAACAGGATATAAATATAAATATCCTGTTTATACTATATATGTATATATAGTTTATACAATATAACAAATAAATATATATATCCTGCCCACTCCCTTCTTATAGCTACTTCCTGTTTTGAAAAGCCCTGAAGGATCCATGTTTCCATGTTTCTGCTTGTGGCAGGATATGTAAATCTATAGCAATTATTATCTTGATGAAAAGAGTACATGATAAGTCTTAATACAATTGCAAGCTCTGAAACCGAGGACTAATTTTAAGCAGTGGCTGACATTAACCTGTGTTCCCATGAGTCCATTAGGATTTTCAAAATACAGCACTTTCTCTTTGTGCTGCATGCATACAAATGGGACTCAATTTATTGCAAATGGTATTCCTGAGCACAACACCAGTGACATAATTAAGAAATGTATTCAGCCTATTACTAATTTAACACTGTTCAGGGTTCTTATCAAAAAGCTGTGTGTCGCCCCAGTGTCGCCATCAAATTTATGCATTGTAAATACAAATATATTTTATTCATAGCGGATTCTTGCAACTTCAATTATGCAATAAGTATTTATTTGGAATTCATTCTTTTCCCCCCATTTGATAGCCATCATTAATTCATGTGAAACTGATTCAGCCTCTTGTAAAAGCTCTAGCAAACACCTTAGAAGACAAACTCAATTTGTAAGGATGTAGCTGTTGTCACGATTCTTTCAAGTGAAAAAAAAAATTGCCTCTAGATGGAATCACTTCGGGGCTGGTGGTTAGCAAAATGGTGAAGTACAATAAGGTGATTTTTTTGTTGTTGTGAGCGTCCTTCCCTCCCATCGGCTTTCCAACTCCCAATGCCAGGTGCCCAACTGGCCTTTCTAACGTGCTCTTCACCATCTCCCTCCATTCCTTAAATGGAGCCCCCATCCATCCAATTTCATGCCCAAATCTAGGAATGGTCCAGATCTTCCACCTCTCACCCTGAACAAAGCAACCAAGTTCTATTGCATGGAACATCAATTCACTCATTTCTCACCAGGGTGACCAACTCATCCAGGGTTGTCTGGAACTTCCCCAAGTTTAGTAACAAAAGTCCCACAACCCAGGCATCCTTTGGTCCCAGACAAACCTATATGGTTTGCCAGGACTGGCTCCATTTTGAATAGAAATCCCTGTATCTTGGGAATCCCCTCAACCCTTAGCAAAGGGAAATGGCTGGCCACCTTTCTTGCTACAACCTTCATGTGTACATCCACACCCATGGTCACCTCTCCTCTTGACATCTGCAATAGTATCTGATTCTATTCTTTTACTACAATGGCCAGGTTTCCATACCTGTTACATTGCCCCCTTGCTTAAAATCCCCCAATGTTCCAATGATTCCATTATACTTAGATTAAACTCCTTACCAAAGCATAAAATGGGCTGTTGTATTAGCTTCCTATTGCTGCTATAACATATCACCACACACTTAGTGGCTTCAGATAACATAAACTTACTATCATATAGGACTAGAACAGTGAGCAAGATAGATACAATCTTTAAGAGCTGTGGGTCTGAAGGGGGATAAAACAGAGACAGTATTGCAATAGGTCTTAACTTTTTCCTACCTCCACGCACTTGAGAATTAGGCCCCAAAGTTCCGCACCAAAGCAAAGTGATTTTCTTTGGCATAGATTCTCAAACTTCAGTGTGCATTAGAAATGCCTGAGTTGCTAATTAAAAGTGCAGATTACTGTCTAAATCCCCTGACCAAAATTTTAAGGTTCTGATTCATTAAGCCTAGATGGATTCTGGGAATCTTTTCTTTTAATAAGTTAAACAGTTGATAACTTTTGTAATCTTTTGAATAGTTATTATCAGGTGGCCTACGGCTGGTCCTTTGAGTAAGGCTGTTCTATGAGTTCTCATTCTCTTAGGATAATCTTAATGGAATTTTGGGGTTGGGAAGACATGAAGAGCTTTTAAAAGATGTTCCCCACATCTTGAAAGGCTTCCTGGTAGGGTTTCTAGATTAAATGCAGTTACATTTTAATATTATATAAACAATATATATTTTTTAGTTTAAGTATTTCCCATGCAATCAATATTTGGGACATACTAAAAAAACCTGAATACCTGCGATTCAAATTTCACTGGATATCTTGTTTTTGTTTGCTAAATCAGTCAACTGTTGCATACATTAGGCAGAAGAGGGCAAAGTCAGGCCCAGGAGGCCTTCCTCTGAGAGCTAACATTTAAGTTGAAACCTAACAGATGAACAGGAACCAGCCTGGTGAATGAAAGAAGACATGTTATACAAACCATGGATGACTTACCAGCCTGGAGACCAGAGAGGTGATGAACTTTGGGGAGGCAATGCAAGCATTTCTCTACGGATAGAACACTGAAGGTCAAGGGGATGATGGTGACATGTGGTATGGGAGGGAGGGCCCAGGCCAGACTGTCTAGAGACTCCTAACCCAAGTCCTACCACAATGCAACCCACTAAACTCCAGCTAGACTCTGATCCCCTGTCTGCTGGACAGTGTGCAAGGCTTTTGAGTTAAAAAGAAATTTCATCTTTGCTTAACAAACAAGCACAGCGGTTCTGTATGGGGATGCTTAAAAAATAGTTACGTTGGTGACTGGGCCTTCCCTAGAGCAAATAAACCATGTAAATCAGAATCTCTTAGTGGGGGCTAGGCCCCGGCGTGAGATTTTTTAAAGCTCTGAGTGATTATACTATGCAGACAGCGTTGAAACCAGAGCCTTAGGTAAATCACTTCACTGCTCGAGAATCAGTTTCCGAGGCTTAAAACAATGTGAGAGCTACCACCCCCTTACTGCCTTTGTTGCATGGATGAACCGAGTATAAATAGGAAAAACACTCCATGAGTTGGAAGACAGTGAATGTTGGAGTCAGAATGCTTTGGTTGGAATCCTGGTTTCCCATCTTGGTGTGACTGGGCACAAATCCATGTAACCTCTCTGGGCCAACTTCCTCCTGTTCATGTGAACCATAAAACCTATTTCACAGGGCATTTGGGCAGAAATGAAATAATCCATGCGAGTGTTTGGTATGGTGGTTGGCACATGGATGTCATAAACATCAGATATTATTATTATTGTGACTGCCATCTATATAACCAATATATGCTCTTAGTGTCAGGGTACTTGCAAGTTTTAAATGATCTGATGATCTCATTCACTCCTGGGGGTTAATACCTGGGAAGGCCAAACAGTGAACTTTCTGAAGGCAGATATGGGGCTGTGTGTATGCTCACGTGTCTCAGAGGCAATTCCACCTGACAAAGGACCAATAAAACCCAATGCCAGATCTGCGGCTTCATCAGCCATCTGTGAGGGAAATTCTTTGGGGCTGGGAAAGTCTTCCCCGGGCCCATAAAAACAACTTCTTACAAATATATACACAACAGTACTCTTAACTAACTCTATGTCAAAATCTTTCATTTGAATGTCCTCACTGGAGTTGTGCTCCTTTTGAGTAAACCCAATCAGCTGAGTGGATTCCTTTTGGTGCTTTACACCAAAAATAGACAGAAATCAATCGAGAAGCTTTTGTTTCTGTTTTTAAGGAACACAGAGAGACATTTTTATTGGTGTCTCACACTTCCTCCCTGCTCACCCTTGGTCTCAGCTAAAATTTTCTTGGAACTGGGGGAGAATGGCTCCTGAAGGAGACATGGCGGACGGCAGAGATTAGGGGAACTGGCTGGGGGTTTGCAATTTCAGATGGATGATCTGGAAAGGCCTCTCTGAGGAGATGACACTCAGGTCAATGACGTGCAGGAACCCACAGATTTCTGGAAGAAGGATCTGCTCACGAAATAACCTGATGCCAGGTTCCAGAATAAAAATGGTCAGGAAACTATGATGTGCTGCTAATTCAATACCTATGGGGTTTGATGAAAATAGATTTAAAGGTGTGCGCTATTCACAGAGAAAAGCCAGGTTCCTTCTCTCTCAATGATGCTACCATTTTCGGAAATGCAGCATCTGCATTGTAGGCAGGGCCTGGAGTGAATGCATTTCAAAGGAGACTGTTTGATCATCAAGGCAAGTGGCTGCAACACTCCTCCAGCAAAGGGAGGTGAGGGACAGCCCCCAGGTTCTGGGCTCCCATCTTTCCCAACCCCTGGCCCCATCCCATCTGAAGATGGCTTCCTGGCTTATCATGAAGCACAGACAATGGCGGCTGCTAAATCTTCCAGCTTCTCTGATTTATTGTCCAAAGCCCACTCTCCCCCAGAACCGCAAATCTCCTTCTGGGAGAAATGATCTTGAGCTGCTTTCATGACAGGCTTGTTTGCTCCTGAATCCTTCTCTCCTCCTATACACACCCTGTAAACTCCTGCTTGATCAACTCAAATGTCACTTTCATGGGGGATTCTGCCCTGATCAAATAGATAATACCAGGTCCCCCTGTTATGGACTCAGGGTTCCTTCAGAGCCCCCCAGCGTGTGTTGTATGAGCTAATGTGGTTAATGTCTCTGCGGGCTGTAACCTCCATGAAACTTATGTGTTGCTAAAGGGTACATGTTTAAAAATGGTAAAATCATGACTACTTTTTTTTTTTTTACAAATATAAAATGAACACATCTCAAAAATTTCCATTTAACTCTTTCATTAATGAGGGAACCAGTAAGATGTTGATATTCAAAAGGAGAATCCAAAGGGCAGAGAAATATATAGGACAGGCATCAGAAATATTGGGGGAAAAAAATTACAAATAGAAGCCAAACAGGCAAGAGTGGTCAGTATCCACAGGGCATGAATCATTTGCCCTCCATGGGACACATTTTGAATTTCTATGAATAAGAACCATTTGCATTCCTATCAGTCTTCTACAATTTATACAATTTACAGAGCTGTAAAGTAGCTCTAAGACCGGGAAAGGCAGAGATAATGCAGAGCAGACTGCCAGGTGGGACACCAACTAATCTTTTTGGTTCATGTCAAAGCCTTTCACAGTTTTTCTCAATTTTCCCCGTTGCGTTCCAACCGCTTTGCAGAGTAATCATAACATAGGAGATACTCAGTGGATGTCTGCTCAATGAGGGGCAGTTTTGTAAGCATCTTTATGGAAAGATGCTGTATTTTGTATCTAATTGAGTGGTTCTCTGGTTTTAACCTCTGTGTATTTCCTGAGACAGCATGTCTATTCCTGTGTATTGGACAGGTGTATAAGCTCCCCCTGGATCTTGGGGGAAAACTCATCCCAAAAGACACACTGGACTCACTAAAAAGTTCTCAGTGGTCATAGGGGAGCATGCACACCACTACCCAACACACACACCCCACTTTCATTATACGAGTATCTAAAAATAGGCTACAGGCTATGGGAAAATTTAAGAAAACAACTTTCTAATGAGATCGTGAATGTAAAAAGGCGTGGGGAATAGTAAAATGCCAAACCATTGGAGAAGGAGACAATAAACTATCCATTCCAGATCTGTGTCATCTGTGTCCAGGAAGACTACGTTGGCCAATCAAATAAACTGCAGTCCCCAAAACTTCCAGTTTATCACATAACTCATGAAACAAAAGCCTCATGCCCTTCCCTCCCTTTTATTTATTTATTTTTATTTTTAAGTAATCTCTACACCCAGTGTGGGGCTCAAACTCACAACCCTGAGATCAAGAGTCACCCGCTCCACCGACTGAGCCAGGCTGGCAACACCCCCTCCCTTTGATCACATCCATGAATGCGCCATAATTCCTGAACCGCACCTTTGGCTTCAAAGCCCCTCTCTCACACTGGCTCTTCCCAAAACCCTGGGAGGAAGCTTGGCAATGGGTTTATATGGTTATGCATTCTTTTCAAAAAATATCAAAGGCAAAAATATATTGCCTGCTAATTTAAGACTATCGATTGTGTTCCTTTATCCACTCTGTCCCATTATCCTGATAGTCTGACAGCATAAGCATGTGGGGGTAGTCCATCCAAGAGAAGCACAAGAGACACACAGACAGAAGTGAGCCAAAGGAAGAGATGTGCCCACAGAAGCACTATTAGAGGGTGCCTTGTTGCTGGCTTTGAAGATGGGGGATGGGTCCCCAGCCTCAGAAGGTGGAAAAGTCACAGAAACCGATTTTCCCCTAGAACCTCCAGAAAGGACCATAGTTCTGCCAACCCCTTGATTTTAGCCCAGTGAGAACATGGTAGATCTCCGACCTAAGGCACAATAAATTCGTGTCGTGTGAGCCACTAAGTCTGTGGTGATTTGTCAGAGTAGATGCAGAAAACTAATATACTAAATGCACTTGAGCAATTAAGACATTGAGGTATGGGACCGCTGCAGTAGTCGAGATTCTCTGGGTTACAAATAACAGAAAACCCATCAGAACTGACCTTATGGTGAAAAGAATGTATTTCTGGCTGGCAAATCTAAAATGGCCAGATTAGACCCAACCACAGCAGCCAAAGGGGATGTCATGACCCAATCGGCTTAGCCCAAGTCATGCACTCTATCCCCACCCCCTTCCAAATGGGGGGTAATTCAGAATCACAGGGGTCCCCAGATGGAGATCCGGCAGGCTTGGACAGGAGGAAGGAGCAGCTGAGTGTAGTAAGAAGATGCCCACAGATGTCCCTGACAAGCAGTGGACCCTTTGATTTTCTTTTACCTAGTCTGTGAAAGACAGGCGTTCATCCAGACCAGGGCAAAGACATGAAAACAGAGCAGGGGGAAAAAAATCGTTGACATTAGAACACTAGTCTTCTGGATGATTGATGGGCCATTTTTTTTTTTTTTTAATTTGCTTTTAACCTTCAGACCAGTTAAAACAGTCTGATATTGTGCGTGAGAGGTTGATTAATAAACCTTCAAACGCTGGTTGTTTTGAAAGGATCCATCCAAGTTCATTTCGATGTCCTTTTGTTTGTCCCTGTAGCTTAAAGGCCACCAAGTCAGAGCTCCTCTCGGTTGATTTTCTCTTCCACTAAATGCTGAGTCGCTATTGTTTTATTGCAATCTATTTACAAGAAATGGGCGATTTTTTTTCCATGATGCCAGGAGCCCTGGGCTGTGTTTGTTTATTGCTCCTCTGTGCACCAGACCTGTCCTTGGGGTTCAGCTGCCACCGTAAGGGATTAAGGAGCTAAGTAAGTCTGACTGGAGGAGGAATCTTTCAAATGTGATTCTCTACCACAGCTCTTTTGCAGGCAATTTTTATTTAACGGGTACACACACACACATACACACACACATACCCTTGTTACAGCCTGGTAACAAAACAATTACATTTCCCCAGGTCTATTCAATTGCTTTTTATGCCACCTTGGAAAACAGAAGAATACACAGTGCTTTTCATTGGATAATATAATTATCCAAATATACGTATTTCCATTTGCTATTAATCTGCTTTCTCCTTTGATCGAAAGTACCCCAAAGGAATATCTATCCATCCGTTCTGCCACCAAACAGCCCATTGCAATGGAACAGAATCCGCTCAATTGCCTGGAAACCATTTCTGTCAGAAGTGGTTTAGTTCTGACCCAGCTGATGGTCAGCTTCTCTCCTTCCTCCATAAGACCCTACTACAGGGAATATTTCTGTTTCTGAGGCCAGGACATCTGGGGAATCTCCAGGGTTGAAGAAACAACGTACCCATCCTAAAGGCAGCTTCTGCTGTCCCCTCCGGCCCGGACCACGCCGCACAAAGAAGGACCCAGGAATCGAGGGCCCTGACACATAACCACTAAAGCCACCCCCTTCCTGACTGTCCCTGAACCCTGCTCTTGCACCCAGTTAGTGTAAGGCAATACATGGGTCCATTGCACGAAATGGTAAAAACAATGAGGATGATGATGGTAGGGGTCCTGAGGGCTTACTTAGCACATGTTAGCTCAGTAAATCCCCAAATGCCCAGGAAGCAAGCATCACTGTTATTCCCGCTTTATGGTTGAGGGAAACTAGTTCTAAAGATCTTTTTTTTAAAAAAGATTCTATTTATTTATTTGACGGACAGAGAGAGAGAGCACAAGTTGGCAGAGCGGCAGGCAGAGAGAGAGAGGGAGAAGCAGGCTCTCTGCCAGGCAGTGAGCCCGACGCGGGACTCGATCCCAACACCCTGGGATCATGACCCACGCTGAAGGCAGATGCTTAACTGACTGAGCCACCCAGGCGCCCACTAGTTCTAAAGATCTTAAGAAATGTTTTTGTTAGGACTGTGTTTCTCGATCTCAGCACTATTGGCATTTTGGGCTGAGTTACGCTGAAGGGAGATTTCCCTGTGTATCGTAGGATGTTGAGCGGCGTCAGTGGCCTCTACCTGCTACATCCCAGTTGTGAAGATAAAAGGTCTCCAGACATTGCCATGTGTCTCGTCTCCTGCAAGACACAGCTATCCCAATTGGGGTTTTCTGCTTTATGGCAGAGATAAACAGTAGTCTGGATTTGAGCTCATTACTGAATTCTAGAGCCCCAGTTCTATACCACCATGTATCCATTACCGATTCTGGATCATCATATCTCTAAAGTACCTCTCTTCGACCTCCTGTCCACTAAAAGTTCTGTCCCCTCTCTTTCTACAGAGCCACCTTCATCATCTTTCTTTCTGATTCCTTTGCTGTCATTTGTAATCTTCTATAGTCAGGCTTCTCTCCTCCCGTAAATGCATCCCTCCCCCCCATCACAAACCTTGCTATTCTGAATGTTGCCAGATCCGGGGTTTTTTGGGACCCTACACTGCCCCACGTCTCTTCTGTAAGACAGATGATCTGACAGAAAGAGCGTGGTCTTTGGAGCTGGAGAGTCCCAGAACTCGCTTGGCAGCTTGCTAGCTGGGGCTAGTAATAGTGCCTCCCCGAACTTCGGTTTTCTCCAGCGTCTCTGCCATAATTCTTCTCTTCCCCACTCTCCTCTCTTGACTTCCTGGAGACCGCCTTCTCAAACTCTCCTCCTTTGGCTCCTTGCAAGCCTGCTTAGGGTCCACCCTTGGCCCTCCCCATCTCACAGTTCTCTGTGAAGCCATGCCCCTTCCTAGCTCTGACAATCAACATGGCACTCACTTTCTCGGGCTCCAAGCCTGAGAGCTACCCTCCAGTCCCTCCTTCTTGACCCTTCTAACCGCATGCTTCGGGCATCTGTCCTCACGATGCTCTCACCCCTCCTTCCTCACCATGCAAAGGTACTCACATCCTGCAAGTGACTTAATCTCTCCATGGATGATCTTCACAGACAATGACACTGATCTCATTAAGGGTTGTTTGCTTACTTTTAGGACCTCGTGCCTTGTTTTGACACCCACACACCAGATGTCCAACCTAAGTTGGGTGCCGCATCTATTCCTAAGGTAAATACTAATCACTTGGGGCCACTTATATTTTTTTCTAGGACCCACCAAAAGTTTCGAGGACTGCTCAGCTTATCTCCAACATGGACAGATGAGACAATGGAGACAGGGTTGACAAGGTAGCTGATGGTTCCATCAGAAGGGGAAACTGACCATGATGCTGGTTCCAAAATTTAATACCTCCACATGCCAGAGGCATAAGGTGATGATGTTAGTGTGGTCATATTTACCGGGGACTCCGTGTTTGAGCTTTAGGAGTTGTAAAGTAGCTGGCATCCCTCTGGGCTACCTTATTTCAAAATCATAAATATGACAGTTGCCAAAATACTGGAAAAGTCCCAAGTTCCCTGCCTTTTTTTTCTTTTACTCTCTAATTGCTAAAATAATAATAAGGAAAAAATTATTCTGCTCCAAAACCCTCCATTACTAACTAAAAACTATCATTTTGCCTGTCTTTCAGAGGCAAATATTTAGATTTAATTAATGGAAAAACATCCGTCAAATCTCAAGACGTATCTTCTGTGGACCAATATATTTGTAAAGGCTGTTGGTTGCAAACGGCAGAAACCCAACTCAGTCCAAGTTCTGTAAAAAGAAGGAATTCATTAGCTCACATAAGTACCAATCCCAGAGAGTGGATCAGGAACTTCAGGCAGAGGGGAAGCAAGGATTTGAACTGTATCTTCAGGGCTTTCCATGCCTGCCTCTGCGTGGTTTCTCTCAGAAAAACAGCAGGATAATCACTGGAAATTCCCAATCTGTACTATTTTTAGCTTTTAGTTTCAGGGGGGGAAAAAAAACTAGCATCTAGAAAGGGTTCTAGGGCAACTTCTGGTTGGCTCTGCTGGTTCATCCCTGAACCCATCATTGAGTCCAGGGTGGTGAAGAATTTCTATTGCCCAGCCCTGGGCCGTGTAGCATGCCCAGGGTTTGAAATTTAAAGGTCTACTAGGCCTTTTCACACGTAGAATGTGGAAATGGCAGGTCCCCAAAGAAAAAAAATGGTGTTGCTTGAGAAGAATAGGGAAGAGGTGCTGGAGAGTCAAAAGCAAGACATGTTCATCTCAGGCACTGGGTTTTAGCCTGGACTGTGACCATCCTTCCCTCAGATTATTCTGTTAAAGGTCAATACACTCGTACCAAGGTTGGGGTTTAAGCTTTGTCTTAAAATTTGCTGTTCCATTTAATTGCTTTCAAGCCCTTTGGTGTTCAACTTGGTACCTTCAAAGATTCTACCCAGAAGGTCATTATTCTAGGGAGAGAGAGTTCCCAGCCTCTCTCTCTCTCTGTTAGTGGCATTTCCACTTGACATAGCTCCTTCCAAAAATTCATCTCACTTGTTCATCCTTGTGATGGTCCTCTAAATAATCTATTTCTGTCAAATTTCATATCTCAGACTTTTATGTATTTGTTTTGTCTAAACCCTATTCAATATGGTAGCCACTAGCCACATCTGGCTACTTAAGTTCAAATTTAAATTAAGTAAAAGCAATCACAATAAAACATTTAGTTCCTCAGTTGACTAGGTGGGCTTCAAGCACTCCATACACCATGTATCTAATGGATCCCGTATCAGATAGCACAGCACAGAACATTCACATCATCATAGTAAATTCTATTAGTGTTAGTCGAGATTATAAAAAGTTTCTATATTAAAGATAAAATTGCATTCTGTTACATATATATTCCAATGCATACAGCCCCTCAATACAAAGTGGAAACTTAACTGACCTTAAAATTATAAGGAGTAATATATGTAGAATACTGATTATACACTACATATCATTTTAAATGAGCACTGAATATTAGTGTGATCAAATACTCCATTGCAATTTTCTTAAAATTTATAATTCATTTTCCAATAAGTTCAGTGTTCCTTTTCCCCTTAATTCATTCAGACTAAACCACAGGCTTTTTTAGCCTTAACTTCCATCACTTGCCCCCATGTAGTCTACGTTTTGGCCATACCAAATTTATCACAATTCCCGCAAAGTGCTAGAATCTATCATGATTTCAAGTCTCTGCTTACGCTGTTTTTGGAGCCTGGAAAAATCTTCCACTCTGTCTCATATATGTTCACCAATACTTTCTCTATCCTCCCCACTGGATATTGGATATTGCCTCCAATATTTGCATCAGATAATTAATTACACATTTTATTGCAATTAGCACTATGTATGGGATCCTAGTTCATTACAGTCTCTTGAGGGCAGGGACCCTTGTGTGTTGTCCTTCCAACTCAGCTACATCTACTCCATGTTGCGTCTTCAATATCTGTGTTATAAGTTGAAGTAAATTTGATTGTTACGTAAGGGCCTCCAAATCCGGACCCTGCTGGAAATCTCCACCCCATCCCCACTGCGGTTACACATGGACTCTACAGACCAGCCCACCCAGTACCATTCACTCATTGTTCTCTGGACACACCATGCAGTCCCTACCCTTCATATTTTTTTTTTTTTTATAAATGTTGGTTATTTTCACTGGAAAACACTCTTCTTTCACCCTAGCATTCAGCCTCCACTGCCAAGCTCAAACAGCTTCTCTAGAAATGTACCCAAAGCCTACCCATCCAGGACGTGCCTTCCTCTGCCCCATTCTCTCACAGTAAGCCCTCTGTGTTTGAATACCTCTTTTAAAATATTTATCACAGCCTGATTTTTATTACTGTTTGTGATGTCCAAGTCTCTCTCCTTCACTAGCCTGTGACCCTGTCAGGGACACAGATGATGTCTTCATCTTTATTTTCCTCTTGCACTTAGCATAGGGAGTTACCCACAATTGACACTAGAAGTGTTTGTTGGATGGAATTGTTATGCAAAGAAGGACTTCCTTTAAAGGACGTAAAAGAAAAGGAACAGTGACAGCTTAGCTGAAGAGCACACATGAAAAGCCACCAGCTTTGATCAAAATCCTACCCCAGGAACTTCCCAGCTGCTCAGACATGGTTTCCTGGCATCTGTGGGAGAGATGGATTCTCAAAAAGGAATAATGTGGTCGGGGCCGAGGGAGGAAGAAAAATACCAGCCAAGCAAGGGCACACACAGCGGCTCCACACACTTAGTTTCTGAATGTACAGCAGAGTTCACTTACAGGAACACACAGCAGAGGGAGGCCGGGAAACGGTGGTAAATGGAATGTTCTGCACTTTATATATGTTTTCAGTTTTGACACTGAAAAAAACGAATTGTGATGCTGTATTTTTGCAGAAGATTGGTGTGGGGTTAACATTTAAAGTGACTGAGGGAAGTTGAAAATAAATATCTAGTCTCAAGCATCAAAGAAAATACCAAAGTGTTTAGAAGAGCAGATTTCTCCGTGTAGAAGGGATCACAGATACCATCTTCTCCAGGGATAGCAAAGAAAAGAGATGGGTCACTGACCCTTCTCTCTCATGGCTATGGAACATAAATTCCAACTTGGTTGCTAATTATTTTTTGTAGAGTGAGGATATGACCTTGGAATCCTCAACACAGTGCCAACACCACCTGAGTTGACCTGTTTGACGAGATTATTGTCCATCCCTGATCTAGTCCAACTTTCTCACCTTGTGAGAAGATGAAGTGAAGTCCATGGAGGGGAAGGGAATTCTCCCTGGCGAGTCAGTGAATCGGTTTAGTTAACGCTCTATCCACCATGCTGCCCATTTGCTTGTTCCTTTCTCGGTCACGGCTCCCAGGATGATTTACGCATTCCAAGCAAAGCACACACGCACGCCCCAGACCCAGAGCACTTTTGGTAGCACATACAACATCAAACCCAGCGAGAAGTCTCATGTGATATGCATGTTTCTCCAAGCTGGAAAAATGGCAGCCCTCTCCCCGTTACCATAAAATGTTTACTGACCAGCCAATCCTTATTCAAAACTAAATCAGTATTTTTCTTGGATATCAGCCTTATTCTCCATCTTTGATATGGCAGCACAGGGCATTCCCAGGGAGGCATCCAATCAGAAACGAGCTTTGCTGAACACCTTCGGGCCTCACCTTCCCCTGCTTGCAGCTGCTCCCCATCAAGGTTGCCCAGATAAAGACTAGGTTCCTGGAAGGTGCACAGCTGAACTCCAAAGGCTTTCATGCTTGCTCCTCTTCCTTTCTGTACAGCTGTTTGTAGAGTCTCCCAGAGGGAGAACTTGAAAGGGCTTCTTAATAACCTTGTTCAGAGATCCAGAGGAGAAATTAAACCTTTCTGCAAATTCAGCATGGAGCCCTTTCTGGCAAGACAATGATCTCAGATGGCTTTGCTGGCAACAGGGCTGCTTGGGAATTAACCCTTTGGTTCCCCCAGGTTATGAAATGTACCAGGGAGGGAGAGAGAGAAAGGAGGATGGAGGAAAGAAGGAAGAAAATGGAAAAAAGAGAAAGAAATGATCCTGTTCGGCATCTACTCCCCTTTGGAAACAGCCTCTTGAATGCTTGGTTTTCTTGGGGGAGCTGTGGTCCTACTCTAGGTCTTTGTGCTCCAACACTGCATCATTACACCATTCTGGTCTCAGTGACAGTGTCCAAGCTGGGCTATTAAAGGAGACCTTGACACTTTCCTTAATATTTATTAAAAAATAAACTTTACTTCCTATCTCCTGGGGATTTCTGTTCTCCTAGAAATCTTAAAGCTGGTGTTTTCTGTGTTTTAACCACTGAGGGAAAGCCCTCCTGAGAATGAACTGCATGCACACAGAGAAAAGCACAGTTTCGAGGTGGACCAACAACCTGATTTGGTCACTGGAGTCAACCATGCCTGAACTCCACCCTCATTCAATGCAATTACTTGGTGCTATAAATCCGCTTACTTGATTAAGTATGCTAGAGATGGGTTTCAGTTTCTTGCATTTTCAAACAACCTGATTAATAAATATGCTTATGAAAAACAAGGGTGTGGGGCCAAAACTAAATTGAGTAAGCACACAACATTAAACACTGGAGTGAGATTTTTCAGATAATTGATTATGCTGGGACTTTCTGTGATTTTCTAAAAGGGGACAGAGACAGAAGCATTACTTAGACCTCAGCTACCATGGCCTAATGTCTTTCTTTTTTATTTCACTTTTCAGCAGAACACCAAAACTTGGCTAACGTTTGTATATAGCAACAGTTTGGGAGAATCTTTAGTTTATGACTCAGTGAAAATAAATATAATATTAGAAAGAAAAATCTTTGGTAATGTTAAATCTTACGAGTGAAACCATATATAGAGAGAGATGGTTCATTTGGGAATAGTTTTATGCATCAAATTTTAAATGACATATGGTATGTGTGTTTGTTGGGGAGGCAGTTCTGGTATTAATTTCAACTCTTTCCTCCCTAAGAAATTGCAGAACACCCATAGTCTGCTGTGAGTGAGATACTACTAATCACTAAAATTTTTTGAGTGACTATTATGTGTCAAACATAATGCTGAGGCTTTTAGATGCACTAAGTCATTCAATCCTGACAATAACACGGCAATTACATTTTTATCCCCATTACACAAATCGCGAAACTGAGGCCTGGGGAAGTGAAGTGACTTACCAGTCATGTGTTAGCTGTGGAGCCAGGATTTGATCCCAAATTTGTATGACACCATTGCTCAGTTTTTAATCGCTGCAAGTGGAGAGTTGTCTCTGAGGTTAAGTTCTTCCTTTGCTTTTCATTGGATCATGTTTCTTGTCTCATGCTCATCTCTTTAGGAATGCTATTTTCTGATATAAATGTTCTTATTGTGATGGATAGAAATGTATTAGGTGCTATGTACGAAACTGTTTTCACCCAGCGAGCCCCCTAAATTTGTATTGTCTAAAGCCGCTAAATTTGTGGTAATTTGTCAGAGCATCCATAGAAACTAAGACAATGACAATTAGGAGCCCAACACTCTTCGAGGTGTCAGGAACCGAAAGAGCTCTTGACATCGTCCTTATGTGTTAGCAGTGAACAATGTAGCAGAAATTTCTCTTGTGCCCAGAGCTGGAACATGGGAGCTGGAGTGAGAATGTCCACAGCAGGTAGAAAGCTTGCAGGGGAAATAAAAGGTAAGGCAAGAGAATAGGTTATAACTGACGGCCACCAGAGCGAACCAGGTTGCTGTTAACTTTGCCCTACTTTTCAGTGATTTTAGGTCAGTCCTTGGAGGCGAGTACCTCCAATGTTCTTAAAGACTGTCGGAATGGAGGTGGACCAGGTCCCAGATGACAAGACAACCATCTCCTCCCAAGAGTTTTGGAGTGAGTAAGAGAAGAAAGGAAGAATAAGTTTTGTAAATATGGTTCATGGTGATTAAAGTCCATATAATTAGGCTGGCTGACTGACTGATAAGTAACCATTTACCATGTAGGCTCCCTCTGTAGATTCCATGTTTAGATTTAGATCCCGAACTGTGATAAGAAATAAGGTGAGAGAAAGAAAAGTAAAACCACCAAGAACTTTCTAGATGCCTGTTTTTGCAGGGTTGTTTCTGACCTAGAGTTTCAGAAAGGAAAGAGGGAGGGAGGGAGGAAGAAAGGGAGAGAGAGAGAGAGACAGATGGGGGGGCGGGGGAGGGGGAGGAAGGAAGTCGATTCCCCAAACTAGCTTTGTTTAAAACCACATAAATGTGGAATGTTCCAAGGGAATTAAGGCCTTTTGACCTGAACCTCCAACCTCAACAAACAGACTACAAAATGACTATTACAAATGCTATACACTTTTAGTCTCACTCTGACCATATTTATGCACAATTTACAAAAGTTTGCATTCGGTTTTCCTGCCTACTGTGAACAGAAATGAGTAGATGAGACAGGTAGGGGCAAGTGAAAACAGAGTTGAACAAGGCAGGTGCGCTATTTTGTAATAGCAGGAGTAGAAAAAAGGTACCGAATGCAGACATAAGGAGGTGTCACAGTTTGGGGATTTTGAGGGAAGGACAGCAAAGTGCTCCATATGGACAGAGTCTGAGAACATCTCCGTACTGCAGTGAACACAGAAACTGGTGTCCAAACTGAAGTCACTGAGATGGGTCGTATTAAATGTTGCTCTGGATTGAATGTCTGTGTTCCTCCAAAATGTGTATGTTGGGATCCGAGCCCCCAATGTGATGGTGTTAGGAGGTGGGGCCTTTGGGAAGGGATTAGGTCATATGGGATCAGCGCCCTTATGAACAAGGCCCTTCCAAGACATGAGGACACATAGGGACATAGCGAGAAGTCGGCCGGCTACAACTCAGAAGAGGCTCTCACCAGAACCCAATCCTGTTCGCGCCCTGATCTTGGACTTCCAGCCTCCAGAACTGTGAGAAATAAATTTCCACTGTTGAAAAGCCACCCAGTCTCTGATGTTTTGTTATAACCACCACCATGTTTTTAGTGAATGATGGAAGTACAGAGTGATGGCAACGTGTATGCACATGTTGGCCTTTAAATCAGTAAGTTTCTCCAAGGAGCCTTTTCTTACCTACCAGGTGGAGCTGAGCACCCTTCCCTGTGCTTACCGAGTACCTGCTGTATACCTCCCCACAGCCATTAACACTCTCTGCTTTACTCTTTGAGGTCAGGTGTCATGGCTTTTAATACGTGTGCTCAGAGGAGGCTGCTGACTTTCTCTGCAAGAGAATCTGTCTTTAAAGGAAGAGCAGCTGGGGAATTATCTCAAAGCTGTGTTTTCATAGCAAGCACTTAGTTTTCTTTTTAAATATTAGATTGTGTGTTCATGGGGGTGGTTTCACACAGGGAGATAACCCAGGTTTAGACAGGGTGAAGACAGCCAAACCCCTGCCCCAATGGAGCTCCTCGTGTGCGTTACAACCCCAGGGACACCCAGTATAGAACCCGTTACCTGACAATGTCTGGTATGTGACCAGCTTTCAGGAAATGAGGGTTGGCCTGAATTGAAAGATTTAAATACGTATCAAATTAACTTCTGCGGACTGCTTTGCAGAATCATGCCAGATCAAGCTGCTCTTCGATACTACACATGCATCTGCTTCTGAAGCTAGAGACATGCAGACTTCATCCGCAAGTCAACAAAAGCCGGGCCCATCGATATCGACGGCATTCAGAGCAGATGCTGCTGTGCATCTGAACACACCCTGCCCGCATAAATCCCCGGACAGAGTAGGAGAAGCCGTGGAAATCTCCTCCAATGAAATTGTCTCAATGTTAGATCATGTTTCTCTACTACATGCAAACAAATATCATTCTACATGGAATTCCAAACCGGGGCCTCCAAGGAACATGATCCTTGAGACAATCTGATGAAAAACAGAGACATTTTTAGTGAGCAAGAAAACAAGAGTTGTGGAGCGTGCGTGCGTGTGTGTGTGTGTGTGCATGATGCGCACACACACATCAGACAGATTTAACTTGGGAGTTAAATTTAAGGTGTTCGTATACTGAAGTTGTTTTAAGGAAACTGAAAAGGATGAAAAGACTACATTCAGAAACTGAAAGAACTGTGGATGTGTGTGTGTGTGGGGGGGAAGATACATCAAGTAAATCTGGAAATTAGCAAAGAAACGAGTCTATCCCTAGGACGGCTCAGCAGGCCATGTGACATGATTTGTTTCCCACCTTACAGATAATTTACCCCTTCCAAAATGTTCTCTTTGAGCCACTTCTCATTATCTTGAAAATGGTGTTCCATTCCATTGGTCATGGGACACAATTTCCTTTTTCCTTCTTTTCCTCTTTCTTTCCTTCTTGCCCGCCTGCCTGCTTTCTGGCTTCCTGTCTCCCTCACTCTCTCAGGATGCAGGACCATGGCACACAGAAAGATGACTTGATTCATTCACTGAGCATTCAGTGAGTGTCCGCTGGTGCCAGACCCCAGCAGAGGCATGGGGGATCTCAGTCATAACTGAGATCAGCCTCCTGGTATTAAGGACTAAGGGGCAATGCCGATAATGTGGGCCGAGGGATGCCATGAGGGACCCCTCTGTGGAAGCAGCAGGAGAGTCCTGCATGGTTAGAGCAGGGGGGCATATGGGTATGTCAGGGTGGGGTGGACGGAACCGAAAAAAGGCTCCACAGAAGAGGGAATGCCCAAGCACTCCTGAGCTTCGTAACCTACACAATGTCGGGAAGCATGACACTCTGATTATATGTCTGATTTCTTCCTAATTCCTCTCCTTAGAGAACTCTCAGCTTGCTTCCCACAAAACATACCATCATCCCAAACTTCCAGTGGAGTTCATAATACTGTTCAGCCCCACATACAATTTTCTCTTTGGAAACACTTGACTGGAAGGTGATTATGAGAGGGTTAATGAAAAAAAAAAAAAAAAAGCCAGCAAAGGCAAAATTCTAAGAAGACAGAGGATGAAGGGAGAGGATACCTTAAATCTAATTTAAATTAAAAAGATGTTTGTGAAACCAAAAATAAATCTTGCTCCAGAGTGATTACCAGATGAAACATTTTAGTTAGTGGATGGTGAACTGGCCCATAATTCATGTTTCCAGTCAATGTTCACTCTTTGCATTACCTGAAGGGCCTGAGTGCTAAGCTGATGAATGTCTTGCAGGCTTAAAAGACCATTTATCACCATCTCAGCTAATGTCATTTTCTGAAACATAATCCAAAGGCACTTTAAATAAAGCATTTTCCGCCTGGAAGTGTCCCTACTGTCACCTTCCAGGTGGCTGGCGGGGCCACCCAATTCCTTGCTGCCTGCTGATTGTGTGGTAGGATATGATTTGGTGACCCTTCACCTCTTTGTTGTAGCTTAGCACCACAGGTTTCCTGTCTCCTTGTCCTTTCTTGTGATCCCCCTCCTCATCCCATGTGGGGATAAGCGCATAGGATACAATCATGATCTATATCTATATGGGAGGTTAATGCCTTGGAAATGCTCTGCCCTCTCTGGAAAGCTCCTTTTAAAAGAACAGGTGTGAGGGAAGAAAAAAAGAAAGTGAAGGTGGCACCTTGGTTAGGGAGGGTTAGAGGTAGAGGGAAAATGGGGGGAAAAAGAAGGAAAAAAAAAAGGTGGAAGAAGAAGGGACTAGTGGGCATATATGTGCCGTTCAGTAGTACCTGGAATATGGAACCATTAAGAGAGATTTGCACCATCCAAAGGGGCCACCTTGTCAGCTCCAGATAAGGTTGATTCATTTCTATTCTACAATCATTAAGAGGTTTCAGTGGAATGGTTAAATTTATCAGTATCTTCAGGTACAAAATGATTTTATCACTGTGACAAAGCCCATGTTCCATACCTTGACATAATTACCAGAATCATCTGAATTGTTGACTTCTATTGCATAAGTTTTATTTATTAAAATATATCTTTTTAAAATGTTTAAGCATAAGAAAATGTTATACAGAATGTTATAAAGAACATCTATCTTCTTATAATTCACATTTGTCAAACCGACATTTGCCTTAGATATTCTATTTTTTTAAGAAATAAAATACTGCAGCTAGGCTTAGAAATTCCACTCCTAGGCATGTCCACAAGTGAAATGAAAAGTTATAGTCTCACCAAAATCTGCCTATGAATGTTTACACTGGTTTTGTTTATAATCGCTCAAATCTGGAAAGAATCCAAACATCTTTTGATGGGCAGATGTTTAACAAACTGTGGTACATCCATTCAGTGGAAATACTACTCAGCAATAGAAATCAATAAACTACAGATACACACACACAACCACATGGATGAATCACAAATGCATTGTTTAGTGAAATAAACCATACTCAAAAGGTTATATACACTGTGCAATTCCTTTTTTTATGACATTTTGAGAAAGTTAATTATATAGACAGACTACAGAGTAGTGGTTGGCAGAGGTTGGAGGTGGGGAGCAGGGCTGACTACAATGACACATGAAGGAATTTTGGGGGTGATGAGTATGTTCTGTATCTTGATTTTGGTGGGGTAACTATTATATTTGTCTAAACTTGTAGAACTACACCATAATGGGAGACTTTTAGTCTATGTAATTTATATTTCAACAGAAAAGAGAAAATATAGTAAATTAAACATTTAAGTGGAGCGTGTACATGTGTGATTGTACACTTCTGACAAGTAATAAGAAGAAAAGTGCTTGATTTTCTGTGAATGCAGGATGTGAGGTCCATGAATATGGAGCAAAGACTCATGTGTATGTCAGGCTTGTGGCTGAGTGCCATATAAGCTTTCTTTGTATAAATGATGTTTGAGCCAATATCTCTGAGCTGAACAGAAGTTCCCAAGCCCAAGGTCTAGTGGGAATTAAGTAATCATTATAATAATAACACCACCTTTCTTTGCATTAAATGCTTCCTCGGTGTGGGAATGAAGCTAGACGTTTAACATATTTTGTTCCTAGTCCTCACAGCCCTTACAATGAAAGTATCATGTCATTTTACTCGCAGATAAAAACAGTTTAGAAAAGTAAAGTCTACTTGCCCAAGGTACAGAGATAAATAAAATGGCAAGATTGGGGAATTCAAAGTCAAGTCTGTGTGACTCCAGCTTCCAACCTCTTTCATTCTGCTGTGTTTCTCAGAGCCCCAACCCCTCCAGTGAGCACTATGGGAGAAGAGATCATCTTAAACTTTTCCCAATTCTGACATACTAAAATACAGGCTAGTGTCACCTACTGGCCAAACAGACCTAGAAGGGCCAAGGTGTCCCTTTCCTGCACCTTCTCCCAGTCTGCTTTTCAATGCTGGATTTATTTCTCCATTGCTCAAGTTGATATTTCTGCTGATCCAAATGATGTTCTTCTTGAACAAGTTTTTATACTAATAGCAGGGTCTCAATTACTATAAAAGGTCAGGTAGGAGTAAGTTCCATTAGAAGATGAGCAATTATAGTGCAGAATTAATTTAATAACTACCATATTGAATATATTCCAGTTTGCACCATTTTGCCCATCTTTAGCTCTATCTGAAAATCTCAAATACTATAGTCAGGTAGAGTATCATCTTTTTAAAAAATATGTAAATCCAAAAACTTCTGACCTTTAAAAAATTATATGTATACACACACATACATGCCCGCACGTGCGCGCGCACACACACACATGTATTTAGTCTCACCAAAATCTGCCTCTGAATGTTTACAGGTTTTGTTTATAATCACTATATATATATATACACATATACAGGCAACTGTTTGTGTATCAGTAAGGTTTCTGGTCAACAGCAGACTATTAGTAGTTAACGTTTTGGGGAGTCAAAAGTTATCTGTGGATTTTGTACTGCATGGGAGGGAAGAGGTTAGTGCCCCTAACCCTGCATTGTTCAAGATAACTGTATATATATATATATATATACACACACATACACACACATATATATATATACACTTGTACTTATATCAAAAACATATCTCCTATATATACATCTCCTACTAAATAAGGGAACTGGAATAAGCAATAAAAGCAAATTTGGGAAATATGTGACAAGGGTGTCAAGACCATTCATTGGGAAAAGAACAGTCTCTTCAGCAAATGGGACTGGGACAACTGGATGTCCACATGCAAAAGAATGAACATGGACCCCTATCTCACACCATATAAAAAATTAACTCAAAATGGATCAAAGACCTAAATGTAAGAGTTAAAATGATTAAACTCTTAAAACATAGGCACTATCTTCATGAAAAATAGATGAAATAAATGCGTTCAATTTCATCAAAACTAAACATTTTTGTGTGTCAAAGGACACTGTTAAGAAAGTAAAAACAAAGCCACAGAATGGGGGAAAATATTTGCAAATCATACATCTGATAAGAGTAGTCAGACTATTAAATAACTCTTAAAACTCAACAATAAAAAGTAGCCTGATTAAAAATTGACAAAAGCCTTGAATACACATTTCTCCACAGAAGATCTATGAATGACCAGCAAACACATGAAAATACACTCAGTATCATTAGTCATTAAGGAAATGCAAATTAAGCTCACAATGAAATACTGCTGCACACTCACCAAGATGACTATGATCAGAAGACACGAATACAACTGTTGGCAAGAATGTGAAGAAATTGGAACCCTCGTGCACTGCTGGTGGGAACGTAAAAAATAGTGAAGCTGTTCAGGGAATCAGTTTGGCAGTGTGTCAAAAAGTTAAACAGAAAGTTACCAATTGACCCAGCAATCCCACTCCCACACTCCTACCCAAGAGAACCGAGAACATATGGTCCCATAAAAACTTGTACATGAATGTTCACAGCAGTATGATTCATAATAGCACACATGTAGAAACAAACCACATGTCCATCAACGGGTGAACGCCAAAACAGAATGTGTAGGAAGAGAGTGTTAGTGAAGAGAGGAAAGACAGCTTGGAGTATGTGATTTCTAAGTTCCCTTTTTTATGCCTACAAGCTCAGGCTCTGGAGTCCAAAAGACCCATCTGATGATCCAGCTATGTCACTAACCAGCTTTTATTCAGCAAATTACTCAAATCTCTGAGCCTCAGTTTCGGCACCTTGAACTTGGGATAATTCCATTAACCTTAAAGCACTGTTATGAGGATTTAGTGAGTGGGCACATCTTCAGTGGAACTTCCTCTGGTCCATGTCTTCTCCAATGGTAAGACCTCACTACCCCTCGGGGACCTAATGCCACCACCATCGGTTAATGCGGACAGGCTAAGAGAAGTAACTCTCCTGAGAAGTAAGTTGCTAACATGACGATTATGCTCTTTCTGTTTCTCTCTGTGGGATCAGTGTCCTTCTGCCTGTTCAAATGTGTCCTCTCTGAGAAGTAACGCCAAGGTGCCTTTCTGGTCGGTTGATTCTGGTATGTCTTGTCTCATAGCAATGTCTCCCATGCAGTGTCATCTCTTTAAACATCTTCCAATAGTCCTTTCCTTTTTACGTAAAAGAAACAAAACAACAACAACAAAAAACCTTAAGTAATCAGGTTTTCTCAAATTTTACACTCCATGATCTTCATTGGGTCAAACACTAGAAAATTATGTTAAGAGGCTCAGATCAAAGAGGGCCAAATGCAAAGTCCTTCTGTAGCAGCCTAGCAGGGGGAAAATTACAGACATTCCCATCCTAACGAGAAACTGAGTGTTGGGTAGGCTTAATCGCGGAGGCCAGATATTTTTGATGTATTAAACAAGACATCAGTGAAAAGACACAGCCAAAGAAAGCCTACTCTTATTAAATGTAAAATTACATTAAAAGCAGAAAGTAAATCCATGTTCTAAGAGGAGGGTTGGACAAAACAGTTACAAGGATAAAAGAATAAAAAACAGGGCGCCTGGGTGGCTCAGTTGGTTAAGCGACTGCCTTCGGCTCAGGTCGTGATCCTGGAGTCCCAGGATCGAGTCCCACATCAGGCTCCCTGCTTAGCAGGGAGTCTGCTTCTCCCTCTGACCCTCCCCCCTCTCCTGCTCTCTCTCACTCATTCTCTCTCCAATAAATAAATAAAATCTTTAAAAAAAAAAAAAAAAGAATAAAAAACAAAAATACGACTGTAGAGCGGAAGGCAGCTCTAGTCAGTTTTTATACATCCAAATGGTTAGAGTCAGTATCACAGAAGAAAGAAAAAGAGCAAACGCTCCCTTGGATGCACAAAATGGAATTAAAACACAGCTGGAATTTCTTTCCAACATTATATTGATTTCAAACATAAAGAAACTTTGAAAGACTAATACAATGTCTAATTGTCTGCATGTCTAATATACACACCACTCAATTTTGCTTGATGGCTACCTATCTCCATATATGTGTATGCATATGTGTTTTTTGCTGACCCAGTTGAAAGTAAGTTGAGACATCATGACACTTCATTTCTGAAATCTTCAGCATGCATCTAAAAAATCAGGGCATTCTTCTACACAACTTAAATAGGCTTTTTAAGTCATGGTCCATAAATCTTTCAGATCATGAAAGTAAAGGAAAAATATTCATTTCACTGTCTGTGAATTGTCTTTGGTCTAGAATGACTTTGGGCAAAATACATTTTGGCTTTGGCTTTATAATCTCACTAGGTCTATTCAGTCTTTATGATTTATTCTGTAGATGTGATACAATGGCAAGTCTGAGTGGCCCCCTCCCTGAAGGGACTGAAAATAAGGTCACCCTCTGGGGTTTAAAATATGGCATCAATACATGAAAAATTGGAGTATGGGACACAACATTGGTCTGATGAAACAGAATGGTGGTGAGCTCTGCAAGGCTGGGCTTGAATAAACATGTTAGGATAAAGTCGAAGTTGTTTCCAAAGGGATTGGTGCTGGTTAAGGAACGGGGAGTTACAGACTCAAGTGTTAGCATCTAGCCAGGCCCTGTGCCAAGGAGATTGGAAGCTAGCAAGTCAACCTGAGGAGTGGACAGCTGGGCTCATTTAAGCTGAGTGTGTTCATAGATGTATCTGGAGATCACAAATTGGTGGTAGGAAGCAGCCAATTCCTATATTAAAACAAAACAAAACAAAACTCCCCTCGCCCTTGTCCATGCTCACCAAGCAACCTTTGGAAATAACTTGGCATCCTCTATAGCTTCCTTAGTCAGGCCAAGATAATTATCCCAAATTCTTGGCAGCTCCAAGTCCTCCTGTTTAATTCATAAACTGGCCTCGGATATTATTATCACCAGAGCCCTTCATATATTCATAAATTCATTCATTCATTCATTCATTCACTTATTCACTTAGAGAACCCCTACTATGTGTGTGCTCTTTTGATGAATCATCATCATTATCACCATCCTAACTGATCTATAAATATTTTCCAATGATCAGCATTACTCCAAGTGGCTCATGTGGAATCACCTTATTAATCCTTCCATCCCCCCAAAGCCATTTTAAGATAGACACCTCTTCAGCATTTAAAAAATCTGGTAATTGAGGTTCAGCATTAGAATCAGAATCTGAATTCAGCCTGAATCCAGCCTGTCAGGTCTCACCCCGTGTCAGAGCAAACCTTCTAGAACTCTAACAGTAAAGGATTTCTGAGCCTTCATGGTAGAGACTCCCTCTCTGTACAGCAGCCAGAGCACATTTCACCAAAGCAAATTCCACGTGGTGGGAAGCCAGAGAGCTGGTGAGTCAGCGTTCCCCAGTAAATTCCTCCTCTGCTGTTTCAAGGCATATGTTTATCTAAGTCTTACATGTGGAATAAAACCTTACCGGGTTTCAAAGATACACAATTGTGAAGAGGTAGGGAGAGAAAAGAGATCTCTTTAACTTAAATGGGTCTTGACAAAAGCACTTGACTAGGACCATGGTTACAGAGATATTGATTATAGTGATTATGGAAACATCGTCTACGTTCAGTAAACTTGAAAGACCCCCCAGCTTGGGAACACTTTGTCAACAGGTCATTTGGCTTTGGCTTTACTTGGATTCACTGTATATAGCTGAAATAAAGATGCACTGTTTAAAGTGAGATTTTTATGAGTCTTGTAGGCTGATAGCCCCTAGTTACTCTGAACTTGTATTAGGTTTCTAATGCTGCATAACAAAGGACCACACACTTAGCCACTAAGACAACGTTCCCTGATCATCTCCCAGCCCAGAAGGTCCAAAGTCTGGGCACAGTGTGTCTGGTCCCTTAGTCAGGGTCTCACAAAGCTGAAATCAACTATCGGCAGGGCTAGATTCTCATCTGAGGTTTAGCTTCCTATTCCAAACTCACTGGTTGTTGGAAGAATTCAGTTCTTTTGTGGTTGTAGGACGTAGAGGAGCACAACTCACAACAGAGCTGCTTGCTCTCGTCCTCAAGACCTACAGAGGGAATCTCTGATGCTACATTTTCTTTGAAGTTCTCACCTGATTAGACCAGGCCCACCTAGTTAGTGTCCTTTGTGAGTCCCTCAAAGTCAGCAGATTAGTTACCTGGTTATGGGATTGATATTTCCTTATATTCACATATCTTACACACACTCAAGTGAGGGGATTATACAAGAGTGTGGGACACTGGGGTTGGAATTTGAGGGTCACTTTAGAATTCTGCCTTGCACAACTTCATAGTGCTTATACCTGCTTCTTTCCCTTCATTCTGCCTGATATCATCCAACTGAAACCCACATCACCTCACCCTCACATTTCTGAAAGTGATTCTTGGCAAGTACTCCAAGCCTTCCCTCTCCACATGGTGCCACCAGCTTGATCTTCCTTCCCCTTTCAGACACCTTCAGTGGATCCACCACCACCACTCAGTGAATAAAGTCTAAGCTCTTTCCAAGACAGACTTACGACCTTGTCCCACCTTCCCTGCCAAACTTACTTCCACCTGCTTCTCTGTTAATTATCTTTACAGTTTATACAGGTTTTTTTTTTTCATTTTGGACACGAAATATTTAATAGGGACAACCCCACATTTCACTCTTTAAGTGCCAGCTAAGATTTTGTACTTCATTCAAGGTGTAGCTGGTGTCCCAGAGGGAGAGGTTGCCAGAAGCAGTACAAATAATTCTTAAATGTTCGGGCAGGCTACTTACTGGCATGAATTGTCAAACACACAAGCGAACTCTCATCCTTTGGATGTTCCAAACAATCCCACAGAAGAAAGGCAAAAAAAAAAAAAAAAGCACTCACATTTTAAGTTATATAAAGAAGAGCCAAACTCATTAGCTGTTCAGAGAATCTGGCTTCATTAGCAGGTGCTCAGAGTCCAGGGGGCACGTCATCAGCGATGTTCCGACCAGGAAAGCGAGTCTGCAGGATTCCCGGATTCGGCTTCCCTTCCCCCACCCACTTCAAAATTAGATTTACTTGGTTACAAATTATATAACTTGCTGAGCTAAATAGCTGAGCATTTAATGGTTTACCATGGCATTACCATTTTTATGGTCTATTAAGGCAATGGGAAGAGTATCAGTGGAATGAGGCATCAATAATTTATGTACGTATTTTATAAATTACCACACACGCCTGTGTAAAACGCCGAGTCCCCTTCTCATCTAACAAAATTTGAGACAGAGGCACTTGAAGGAAGTCAGTCTGTATGGGACACCAAGGACTTTTTGCTAATGGCCACGAGCACCAAATTTCCTTCTCCTCCCTTCCTAAAATCGATGCTCTGGATAATTAAAATATTCTGGGTCCTGGCCTTCGTTCCCCAACCCCCATCTATTTGCAATCAGATCGAGGATGGTGGATAGCCATTATTAAGAATTAGAAGAACCAGTTTCAAAGATGGCTGCCTTATGTTTTGCAATTTAAAATGAAAGTAAGGGAGCTTCTGAGAAGCTTCATCGCCTACTATCCGAACGAAGCTCGCAACTTCGACCTCACCTTCAGCTGATTTTCCCCTGCATTGAGAAATTCAGGGAAAGAAGACATGGAACTCTGTTTTAGCCAGCAGCCATGTGTTTCTGGGAGTTTAAAACCATAAATCAAGGGAGAGGGAATTAAACAACCCCCGGACACCAAAATCACAGTCATTTAGAAACACCTGACTTTCTGAGTTTTCCTAGGAGTGAATTCACCCTCCAGGTAGGAGAACAGCTTTTCACGAATGGTTGCTTTGTCACAACAGGGGATATGTAGAAGATGTCCCATGCAGAGTCACAATGCTGGATCCCAGGGTCCCCAAGAAGCCATATTTTGCACGGCAGCTTTGGGGAGTTAGCACGGAGGGAGTAAATGATACCAGCCATGTCCCAGAAGTCAGCACTCCGTTTCCACTTGGAGAGTTCCGCTGAGAATGAAGCCATCGGGATTTGTATGAAGAAAGAGATGAGGTAAGGGGAAACGCCAAGATCCCTGAACAAATAAGGCAGCCTTACAGAATAAGGAAAACCGGGATTTCTACATATCTGTAAATCTGGAAAAAAAATTTTCTTTGGTGCCGCCTATGGTTTGAACAGATGCTGCAAACATAAAAAGACGTCAGCTACAAAGACATTCATTCTTGAAGGCTGAGCGCAACAGTCTTCGCCTTGGTGAGGACTCGCCCTGTCTGTAACAATGACCTCTGTTTGCGTGCCATCATTGAAGGGGGCAGTTGAGTCACCAGCGAATACCTTGTGAAGCACTCAAACATCCCGTTCTGGTCATTAGTTGACATGCTGGTTGTTCCTGGAAAGCAGGGTTGTGTCCTAGTGTTTACCTAAGGTCTGATTCAGTGACTTTCCTAGGCCTGGCAGCTGTGGATGCTCAGGTGCTTGTTGGATAAACAAACAATACCAACATTTCAAGTTCTAGATTAGCTGTTTATTAAGCTCGTATGATGCACCAACATCTATGCCAAGGGATCAACATATTCTAACTTCACGACCTCTGTGTTTATTGGAGAGCTTTGTATACATACCAGGCTTTCCATATCTTACTTCATTTCGTTCTTCCGAGAAACCTATGAGACAGGGACTTACCATCTTTGGTCTGCAGATGTGATAGCTGAGTGTGGAGAGATTAAGGCAGGTGTTCGAGTTCAGCTAGTTGCATGTTGTAAAGTCAGATGTCAGACCTACTTATGTGGGACTCTGAGCCTCATGTGACAGACCAATTAGTAAGGAACTACCTCCCTGGCATCAGATCACTTGCATTCAAACGTCAGGTCTTGTCTACATCGCTCTGTGTCATGGGAAAATCACTAAGGTCTCAAGCCTCAGTTTCCCATCTGCAAGGTGAGGCTGGTGATGGGATGATCTCATGGGGCAGGAGTAAGAAATGATGACAGGGGCGCCTGGGTGGCTCAGTCGTTAAGCGTCTGCCTTCAGCTCAGGTCATGATCCCAGGGTCCTTCTCAGCGGGAGGCCTGCTTCTCCCTCTCCCACTCCCCCTGCTTGTGTTCCCTCTCTCGCTGTCTCTCTCTCTCTGTTGAAAAATAAATAAAATCTTTAAAAAAAAAAAAAAAAGAAATGATGACAAATGCATGCAAGAACTTAGATCGCCATCTGGTCCCTAGACAGTGCTCATTGTTCCCTATCATCCCTATATTCATGACCATTATCACATCGTTCATTATTTTTCCATGTTGCTCCAACATTATATCATTATTTTTTTTAAAGATTTATTTATTTGTCTTGGCAGGGAAGGGCTGGGGGAGAGGGAGAGAGAATCCTAAGGGGACTCCCTGCAAGTGTGGAGCCCGATGCGGTGCTCAATCTCACAACCCTGAGACCACGACCCTAGCCAGAACCAAGAGTTGGACACTCAATAGACCGTGCCACCCAGACCCTCCTCATTATATCATTGTCTTATTGTTACTTCAAGTGTGTGTGTGTGTGTGTGTGTGTGTGTGTGTACGCGCGTTTAACAGCATATTTATGGGGGTTTAATTTATATACTATAATATTCACCCTTCCTAAGTGCACAGTTTGATGACTTTTAGTTAATGTATACAGACATGCAACCATCACACAATCCAGTGTTAGAACGTGTCCATTACCCCATAAAGTTCCCTAATGCCCATCTGCAGTCAACCGCTGAAACTACTCCCAGCCTCAGGCAACCACTGACTTGCTTTCTCTTTACAGTTTTGACTTTTCTGGAAATTTCTACATTGATTTTTTTTTTCCCCCTCAAACTCTGGCCCATCCATATTAAACACTTGACTTTCATTAAACATGCAAATTCCCAGACTCCACCACATATTTACCCTATGGCATCAAGTTAAGAGCCAGGGAATCTCCATAATTCACAGGTTGCACAGGGGACTTACTGGTATGACAGAATTTGAGAACCCTCACCTGCAAATTCCAGGGTTGCAAGGTTGCCCCTGGCAAGACGGACTCAGATCACAGCTAACAGAGCCCACGCAGCTGAGCAGAGAGATGGAAGGGGAGGCTTGTTTTCCCTGGAGTGCTAATCTGGGTGATGATTCCCATCATTGCTCTTCTGGAATACATCTCTCAGAGGAGGCATCCTGACAGCCCCTTCCTCAGGAGGCGCTCCCACCAGACCTTGAAGACAGACCTCTCCTGACTCTCATTAATTCTCTCTCTCTGCGGAGGAAACAACCCTACCACACACACAAGATGATCTCTCTGAGTCATCCCGAGAGACCAGAGCCCAACTCTGAGCTGCTCCTGCAGGATTTGCAAACCATCTCTTAGATCACTGTCTTTACAGAGCCTGCTGAGGATGCAGTAACTGTTAGCTGAATAAAGTGACACTTCCAGATTCCACAGTAGAGCTTAAGGAATCCTTAGGGACAATGTCCTGTATCAGGGAGGCCTCTTGTGACCATGCTTCCATCAGGACTAGGGCCCCCTGAGGACTCGGAGATTTCTCTAACCTCTGCAAGGGCAGAGGGCCTGTGACAAGTTTCATTTGGGTCATGGTTGCAAACCCAAATGCCTACAGAGGCGAGGCATGTTAAGGAGGATAGGGGGAAGAAGAGGGCCATGGTGCCTCACAGAGTACATGTGTCATCTAAAAAGGATGACCACTATTCAGTCATTGTCAATTGTCCCCATGAAGGTTGCAGTCCCCAAGCAGCTAGAGCTTCTGATTTCGGAAGTCATGCCACAGCCCAGATTTACATGTGAATATTTGATAATTGACAGTTACATTTTTTTTTTAAGTACAGGACATACAAAATATCTATGGGCTGTATCCAACCCCTGGGCCAATCAATCCACAACATATGGACACGGTGGTCCTTCTAGCTGTGTCCACTTTTCCCATGTGGCTGGGACTGTGTCCTAATGGAAGGGGATTGGCCTCACCCCGATCTGCCTGTGAGACCAATATAAACATACTGACCAAGTCCCAAACTCTGTATGCCCATCAGTACCCTCATCCGAAAGACAGGAATAGGAGCACCAACTTATCATTGGTTCTTATGAAAAGTAAATCAAGTAAGGTATGTCTGGCTCATAACAGCTGCTCAGCAGACCTCTCTCCCTCTCCCTACTCCTGTCATTAATTCAGCAAACATTACCGAGTATCTGTTGTCAGCCAGGAAGGGAGCTATGTGCAAAAACTGGGCTACAGATGTTTAATTTAGTGTATCTTTTGTGGACATCCAGTAGGAAGAATACAGAATGTCAAGCAAATAATACCCTGATGATGTACCACATCCATGGGGACCTTTCATCTTATAACAGTGCACCCAAACATTTGGACATAACCATCCAATTTGATGAAAAGACAAAATGTAATCAAGAGCAAAAGTGTTCACCTCCAAGCATCCCGGCAATGTAAAACCACAATCCACTGCCGTAAATACCAAAAAAGTGCTTTCCTTAACCAGAGCATCCTGGTGTGCTCAGCCTCTTGCCCCCACAATGACCTAGAAGCTGTGTGGTGGGCAATTCTCACTAATCTTAGAGGAAGAGCAAACTGAGTGTGCATCCTTGACTTTTTCCTCTTTTGATGATAAAGACTTTCTGGGGGGAAATGAGTGAAAGAAGAGAAGCAAAAAATGACTCTGACCATTTATGAGGGACATGAATTAAAAGGTAAGCATAAAAGCTGAACATACCTTCACCTGGAAATAGGATGTATCCTGGGCATCAAAAGAGTGAGCCCGGGATATCTAACAGAACCTGGGAGTCTGTTCAGAGCACAATGACAACAAAGAAAGCATTCTCCTTCAGGTGAGCCCCCTCCCATGGCCCCATCCCAGGCTACAACCTCAGGCAGGAGGAAAGACAGACATCATCCCAATACTTAGCCCTCGCACCCTGTGGCTGTGCACACAGTCTGCTCCCTGGTTGGAAAGGAGTCAAGAAATCATGTGCATGCTATGAGAGCAACAAGAAGACCTGGGTTGATCTGTCCAAACATGAGGGAGATGGAGAAAATTGCAAAATAGAGCCAGGAGGAGAGGAATAAGAGACAAATAAATGTAAATGGTTCAGGGCAGGGTGAGGAATGGGCTCAACCTGGAAGGATATCTAAAATAACGGCAAATAGGGATTTACAGAAATGTTCAAGCATTACATTAACTTGACTAGAACACATTTAAATAATAATAATAATAATATCTCAAAAACAAGATGAAGTGACAAATGAAAATATAAATGAGAGCTAGCACATGCAAGGAAAGAAATGTAGAACAGGAAGATACTGAAATGATACTACCAAAAGATGTGTCTCATCTAGATTTGATCTAAAAGAAAGACTTGTTATCCGACTGGGTGGATGCAGATCAAAACTCCAAACTATCCAAGGAGTCAGAGAGAAGATATTATTTGTGGGACACAAAAATGGTTTAAAAAAGAATGATTGTCTTTCTAGGAAAGAACTCAACAAATGGAATAGGAAAAATAAAAGTTTTCAAAGATATAATACAAGAAAAATTTTATGAAATGGAAAAACAAAACCAAATCTATACAATTATGGGACACAGTATTTTAGAAGGACATGTGATACCCAACGATCTATATGAGGCACATTTTATCTACATTATTGAACATGAAAGTTTTTTTTTTTTAATTATTTCCCCCCCCCAAGCCTTTAAGGAGACTAAAATAATTATCTACAAAGAGTGAAGTTTGGCTGGCCTCAGATTTCTCCAAAATAAAATTTAATGCTAGAAAAAAGGTGGAGAAATAACCATACAAACGGGATTCAGGAATAATCCCAGCCAAGGAATGAGTTTGTTCTAAAGGCAACAACACGCAGTAGTCTCCAAAAAGAACTCAGGAAACAGAGCTCTTTCTTTGGAAAATCATCTCAGGACAAAAACTGTGGTTTATCAACATCACCTAGAAACAAAGGGAGAATATCAGGCCCCACTGCAAACCTACTGAATCTTCATCTGCATTTTAACAAGCTCCCCAGATGGCTCACTTCCATATTAATGTTTGACAGCATGTAAAGGAGAAGTTAAAACAAAGAATTCAGGAATAAAGACACTGTGGTCAAAAGACTGAATGTTGTCTCTATTTTCAATATAGGACTAATATTTAGCAATTGTGAAAATCATGGTCACAGAACAAGATGTGAATGTCATCATCCTTGGCAATGTCAAAATTAACAACATAACTGAAAAATTTGGAAGTTGTGGAGAAGTGAGGTCAAGAAAATCTGTATTAAGAGCTCTATCTTTTACAGCAGAGAGCCAAATGACATCACCTAAAAAGCGAAAGTACTTTAAAATGTAATACCAACTCCAATTTCTTAATGATTTTGTAACATCTTTACATCACAGGAGCCTTTCAGGAAATTATATCTTCCGCAATAAAAAAAACATCTATTTTAGCTATACTACCAAATTCATGTTGTTCCATTTTTAACGCCACGTGCCATGAAATGTGATTCTTTTAATTTAAAAAAAACAACACATTAGGTTAAAGTATTTATGTATTCTCAAATCTGTGTTTATGCACAAAATAATAGTTGCATGCTATTCACCTAATGTTGTTTTTTTAGGGTGACCCTATGTGTGGTGATTTGCAAATATCTTCTTTCTGTATATTTTCCTTGATATTTTTATAATGAGCGTGCAATTCTTTTATAAACACAATGAAGCTACAAATCACCTTACGGGAGAGAATAAGGGCACAAATCCTGTATTGACTACAGGATGCTGCTTCCTCAGTTCAAAATTCTCTTCTCTAAGGCTTCCAGACTTCGACGCTGGGTCCATTCTATCACTATCCAGGCTCCTGAAACCTCATTAATGGTGCATTAAAGAGGCAGGAAGCAGACCGGTCTTCATATCCCTTGTGTTTAATATACGAGGTGGCTCAATGTGCTCGATGCGTGTTTGTTAAGTGAATGAATGAATCCTACTCGCTCCACGAAAGCTTCATGACAAACCAAGTGTCCTTTTAAGCATTCAGCCATGGTTGAGCTGGCGGACTTGAATTTCCAGTAACTGAAGGACTGAAAAATCTGGTGACCTTTTCTCAGCAAGAATCAGGATGTGGCTAATTGAGACTAATCCATACTATCTAGGTGCTCAGCAGTTGTAAATCTGATCCTTAAGTTTGTATGAACATGACTTTTTCATGTTTGAATGTGGCTTAATTAAGCAAAATGTCTTATGGAAGGATTCAAATCCCCGCATAGATTAAACGAGTCTATTTAGGATCCACTAAGACTTTGAAAGTTTTTCTCATACCGTAGCACATTGCATTACATCCTCACCCCACTGGGAATAAAAGAAAAGTTCAGAGAGAGAGAGAGAATCACCGAATGAGAGAGCTGTGTGAGACCTCTGAGACCATCAAGAACAACCTCTCATTTTACCCATGAAATCGACTCACTGTCAAAGAAAAATAGGCCAGGCAGGAAACAAAACAAAACAAAACAAAAAACCCCCGCGCCTGGCTATTTCCTCCCTGTTCTGAAGTATGTTCCGCAGAAGCATCAGGGCACAGTGGAAGAATGTGGATCTGAGCCGAAGAGCCCAGCCCAGGATCCAGCTTTACCTAGCATGTCACCAGTAAACACAGCAATGTCCATGACTCTTGAAAATTAAAGAATCACGTAAGGTGTACTGCCATCAAACTTTATTGCTTAAGACACAGAATACTGATTTAACAAAAACAACAGGATTAATTTACTTGGGAACTGAACCCATAAAACAAAGGAGAGCTGACAGATTCAGATTGGATCCGGGGCAGGGACTCTGATGAGTCCACGCGTCCCCACCATTTGCAACCGAGATCCCATACGGTGTGACGTTCAGAATGACGCCTAGGGAAAAACCACAAACTTTTAAGTGCCTTCTTATTACAACAAAAGGAACGAGGACCACAGAGCCATGACTGAACCCTGCTGTTTCTATTTGGAAGAATAAGGAATAGAATCTTGACCCACCACCAGTTTTGTGATGAGGTAGAAAAGGGTTGTCACCAGTAAAATAATTCTCCAGCAGCTCTCAGGGGAGTGAGGCCTATTTATATTTTTAGAAAACAAAACAAAACAAAACTGATCAGTGTTGCCCAGGGAAATGACAATCAGATAAAAATAATACAGCTAGGTGTGATGTCCTTTGCACTCTGATGAAAAAACAGCTGGGCTGGAACAAGGGCTGAGTCAGGGAATGGTGAGATTCTAACAGGAAGTATACCGTGTTGCCTATGGCCAAGGGTTCTAGAGTTGGATAAAACTGTGTTTTATGTGCCTGGCCCTGGAAAATGTTTCTTAAGTTCCCTACTTCCTAATTCTATGAAACTTTGACAATTAGGCCCCTCTGGCTATGCCTTTCTTCCTAGTTCCCCCAAATGCACACTCTAACCTTATTTTGCTTCTCTTATTCTATATATGGAAAACAAACCAACCAGTGGAGAGAAAAAAAAATAAACATGGGAAATCATAAAACTAACTAAAAATTGTATCAGGTACTTACACTAGGAGTTCTTCTAAAATTTCCGACCTCCTTTGAGTTGGAAAAAAAAGTGGTAAAAGGAATGAATTTTGGAGGAGGCCATTTGCATAATGGACCAGTCATGCACTCACCACGTGATCTTGGTTAAAATCAAACCATTAATGCCAGAGACCTCGCTGCTGAAATGGGGCTACCTTTCATTAAGCAAAAACAAAGAAACAAATAAATAAATACTGGTTTGGGTGATACCTGGACAGAGCGTAAGAGGTAAATATGACAGGCAGAGAGTTCCAATTTGGGAAACCCTGGCTTAAGTGTCTTTGAATGAGTAAACCTAGGTTTAACTATCAGCCAGGTAAATGAGTACTGGGACCTCAAGAAATTGATATAACCTCTCTCTGTCTCCTTTCTTTCTAGATGATGGGCCAGTAAAAAAAATCTATTTGGATTCAGTGTGATAATAACACGAGTAAATCCCCTGGCAGAGAGCATGGTTAATAATCCTGCTCAGTGGGTGGGAGCAAGTGCATGTTGTGCTTACCGGGTGAAGGCGTGTCTTCTCCCTCTTGGCTTCAAGTCCTTTGGAAGCATGGATATTGTCTGTTTCTGACTTAAAATTATTCTGACAGCAAGCATGTAATCCGCATTTGTTGAATTAATTAATTAATTAGAAGAAGATGCAGGCCCTCTGTGGCACTCGACAGGAATAAATTCTCTTACTATGGAATTGTAGTATTATTTTCCCCTCATGGTTGCTATGATGCCCTGGTTCCAGCTCCCAAGGAAAATCCAACAGAGAGCGGTTTGGAAGTCTTGAGTTACACTTCCTAGGGATGGATTGTGACAAAAAATCCTAGCTGGTAACTACAGATGGTGCCTCTTTCACCATAAAGGTGTCTCATCTGTTTTTCTTGCCACTTCTTAGGCTATTCGCCACAATTAAGTATGGCAGCAGAAAGTCCCACAGGCTGGTTTATGTTGTGTTTAAAAAGTTAATTAAATCACCAAGTTGTTAAGTTGTTAAATTTAAAGTTAAAAAAAAAATCTATTAGCAAGTTTCCTCCCGATTAAAGTCGTGAGACCCATGTGTTTGATTTTCAACTTGGTCCTCTCCAGCAATAAACATTAAAAATAAAACAATTCCATTTTATGACCAAGCCCTCTACAATGTCTTTTGTGTGATGCATTAGGAGGGGAAAAAAAAAAAAAAAAAGGAGTGAAATTACAATTCATCTACTCAAACAAACAAACAAACAAAAACTTCCAAAGAACATGTTTCTCTTGGCAGGGTGGAGTAGGGAGGGGGAGGACGGTGAAGAGTAAACATCTGACCCAAGTTATTGTATGCACTTTTCTATTTTGTCATCTGATCTTGCAAGATAATAGAAAACAAGATGCCCTTCTGATTCCTAGGATGCTAGGGTCCCTGATAGGACTCTGCAGTGGAGGGATAATATCAGCAAATGGTTTCAGGCAGCAGACAGAGTTGCCTTCTTTCCTGGCTTAATTCCTATACTGGCAGGTATATCAGACATACCTACCAGTCGACCACTCTGGGTTTCCATTTCCTCTCTTGTTCAATGAGGGTATTTTAATATATGCTTCATAGGATTGGAGATTCTCTCTCATTGGAGAGAATTAATGAAATAACGGCATATGGTAACCATG
The DNA here is from genome assembly GCF_054177405.1 of Leptonychotes weddellii. NCBI lineage: Eukaryota > Metazoa > Chordata > Mammalia > Carnivora > Phocidae > Leptonychotes > Leptonychotes weddellii. Next base: position 29,810,999 of record NC_138373.1, read on the forward strand.
ATTAAGAAACAGCTCCACCAAGAGAGACTATATAACATAGGGCTTAGCATAGAGTCCAGCCTCTGGGGCCAAAGTTCAAATGCCATTTCAGTCAACGATGTGAACTTGGACATGTTCCTCAGCTTCTCTGCTACAGGTTTCAGGTCTCTGAAGTGGGTCTGAGGATAGTACGCAATGCATAGGGTTAATATGAAGGTCGAATGAAATAAAATATAACACTCATAGAATAGTACTTGGCACAAAGTAAACTATTAATAAATAATAGTTATGATTACTGTAGGTCATACAGAAAATGCATTCTGATATATCATAGATGTATTATTATATCTTATAATATTATGTAAATATCTTGCATATAATATATGCGTCTATACATAGTATATGTATGCATGGGTATATATCTTTAAGAGGTAATGTAAGAGCTAATTTAAGGGAAACTATGAGAATAAGTTTGAATCTCAAGAGATGCTTCAGTGTTAGAATAATCGAATCCACAAGTTGGAAGGTCTTAGAAATCATCAGTGGTACCCGAGATGCTGAATGCATCTATCCCGCCATGCCCTGACAGGCTGTCACTGGGAACATGATGTGGAACTCTCTACCTTTTGACAGCCAGCACTAGTGCTGGACAGCTCTAATTTTTGGCAATCTCATTCTACCATTGATCTGAGGTCTGTCTCCCTTCCATATCAGGATCCCACAGAAGACATCTGCTCAGTCTTCTACATAATAACTCTTGTCAGACTTGAAGGCAACAGTGATGAATCCCCAGGCATCTTTTCTCCGGGATAAAAAGCCTCCATCTGTAGCGAACACCACACTCAAGACTGACTTCAAATGCCACCACCCTTTGAAAGCGCCCCTTCCTCTCTCCGAGAAGAACTAAGCACACCCTCTTTGGCACTTCCAAGGTCTCTTAGCCAGTCCTTCATTGTCTCTTTTATTCCAATGCACTGTCCTCACATGTTTAGATTCAAGAGCCTCCTCAACTAATTCATGATCTGGAGGGCTCATGGCTGATTCAGCCCTGTATCCTGGTGGTGCCTAATTACAGCTAAAAAACAATACAGTGGTTCCTCAAAAAAATCAAACATAGAATTTCTATTCGATCTAGCAAACCTACTTCTAGATATACACCCCAAAGAATTGAAAGCAGGGTCTCGAAGACATATTTGTACACCCATATTCATAGCGCATTATTCATGACAGAAGGAGGAAACAACCCAGTTTTTTGTCCATCAGTAGGTAAACGGATAAAAAAATGCAATATATATATTCAACAGAATATTCATTAGCCTTAAGAAGGAAGGAAATGCTGTTACATGCTACAACATGGATAAACATCAGGGACATCATGCTAAGTGAAATAAACCAGTCACAAAAAGACAAGTACTGCATGAGTCCATCTCTATTCCACTAGAGTAGTCAAATTCATTGAGACAGAACATAGAATGGTGATTACCAATGAAATCTTTAGACCCAAGGATTTTGAAATTGTAATTCCCCTGGGAAGAGAATTCTCCTTCCCAGACCTTGTTCTGTGAAAACCACCTTTCTGGGGCGTCTGGGTGGCTCAGTCGGTGAGGCGGCTGACTTGTGATTTTGGCTCAGGTCGTGATCTCATGAGTAGTAAGATCGAGTCCTGCCTCAGACTCCACACTCACCAGGGAGTCTGCTTGGGATCTCTCCCTCTGTCCCTTCTATCTTCGCTCTCTTCTCTCATAAATAAATAAATCTTTAAAAAGAAAATAAAAGGAAAGAAACCACCTTCCATTCTCCATTTCACAGATCCCAGGCATGCAACCTATGTCCCCCAAGCCATGGAATTTCACCGGATCAAACAGCGAGTAACATAATCTTCCAGCTCACATTTCAGGGATCACAGATTGTCACAGGTGGGTACCCTACACTCTGCTTTGCTGGGATATCTGACACGAAGGAAATGTTCACTGCTTATTTCTGTGAACAGTCAACTGTAGCAACATGGATGCCCGTAACTGGATTTCGTTATGGAAATGATGCTAAAGAGGGCCACAGGCTCCAAAATCCATTAAACTGTTTTCTATTGCTTTACATACTCTTCTATGATAAAAATAGCAAGATGTTTGAATTTAAGAAGCCTCTGCCTAAAGGGTAACAGATGGATATTAAGAAGATTATAATAAAGAGGGGGGATTATCAAGAAATAAAATGAGAGCTGGGGAAAGGATCGTCCTTACAGTTAAGGCAAATCAGGTTTGGGGGTGACGTGCTTTCTGGAATCTGACACTTCCCTCCTTGGCAGTAAAACCTCTGAGCACCTTGGTCCCACGGAAAGGATTTGCAGCTGTGGGCTGCTGGGTTTTTATTTCACAGCGCCTGCTAAATGCCCAGGGGTTATGTTTGTAACTTCCCTCCCTGAAAAGGCAATTTGTGTTCCGAGGTCCACTCACTAGAGCTCTCAACACAAAGGTCCTCTCTTTCTCCTTGTGTGTTTTCCTCCTGTACCTCCTCTCCACAGAAAGCAAGGTGCCGCCATTCCGCATTGCCACTCACCCACTATGCACTTGCATTTTTGCCAACGTCAACGCTCTAATGTTTGGATGACAACCAACCTTGATAGAAAATATCACAATCGACGTTTGCCTTTGTATCTTTCTCAATCATTTGGAATGGCTGCTTTCAAGTGCCATCCCGTTAGCTTTTCTCTTCTGAACAACCATATCGAAACCTGTGTCCTACCACACCATCCCAGATGCCAATAATAAACCATCTCAGGTTGGTGGGATGGATCCCCACGTTGGGTTCCACGCTTGGCGGGGAGTCTGCTTGAGATTCTCTCCCTCTCTCTCCCTCTGCCCCTCCCTGCCACACACACACAAGAGCGCTTTCTCTAAAATAAATAATTTTTAAAAATGTATATATATATTCCTAATACCCAAAACCATCTTAATTATTTCTGTCAGTCACTACCACCCATTCCACTTATCTCCCACCACAGCACAATGATAACCAAGATTTTTATTTCTAACCGCATAGTTTAGTTTATGCCAATAAAATAATAAAGTACTGTTTTGTGTCTGGCTTCTTCCTTTCACACTGTCGTAGATAGCTGCTGATCATTTTTTCTCATTACTGTGTATTATTCCATTGTGTGAATATGCCACAATTTATTCACTCATTCCACTGTGGGTGAGCACGTGGGTAGCTTCTAACTTTCTCATAGAAGTCTGCAGGCCATTTTCTTCTGGCTCTCATTGAGGTGGATAAGTTGGGCCTCAGTCTATGTATTTTTACTTATAAGTAACGTAACTGTCTTTTCCTTGCAAGGGGTTAAATTATTTCCTTTGCATATTTGCTTATTTTTAAAGATTTATTTATTTATTTTTAGAGAGAGAGAGAGCACAAGTAGGAGGGGCAGAGAAAAGAGAATCTCAAGCCGACTCCCCGCTGACTGCAGAGCCCAACGCGGGGCTCAATCTCATGACCCTGAGAGCATGACCTGAGCAGAAACCAATAGTTGGATGCTCAACTGACTGCACCACCCAGGCGCTCCTGAATATTTGATTCTTTCACTGCTGTGTGTCTTGGTATGGATTTATCTTTGTTTACCCTACTCACTGTTGGATGTTTGCAACAGTCATAGTGGATGTTATGGACATCATCCCCTCTTCCTTATAGGTAACCACGTTCCGTAATTACCTCATTTACTTCTCACCACATTCCTGCAAGCAGTGGGCCATTTTACCACAACTTATAGTTATGCAAACTCTGGCTCAAAATATGAAACACCTCTGCCCAATTTGGAAGTAACTCCGATTCTAATAAACATAGTATCTTAACCATGACTCGACACACTCTCAAGAGTGATTGTTCTCATGTGATACCTGATCCTATGTGTTAATGTTGCATCCCGACAGTGGAATATGCCCCACAGTGTAGTGAAGAACAACAGATCCACCACACACCCATACAAGCAAAAAATCGAAATAAAACCAAGAGTTTCATGACCAACTATTTCTAGGAAATATTAGGATAAATAAAGTTTACTTGTTTTGTTTTAACTACAAGACTTAAAGTCTCTAATATGTTTCTGAGCTCTAAACACCCCCAAGGGGAAGATGGGAGAGATAAATAGCAAGCAGCATTTCCTAAATATAGAACCTTCTTTAAGACTATGATCTGATTATTTTTACCTAACATTTTATTATGAAAATTTGCAAACAGAAAAGTTGAAACAATTACACAGTGAATACCCATGTACTCATTGCCCAGATGCTACAATTACAACTCTGGTTTATTTGTTTATCATCCATCCATCAATCTACTTATTGTCCCTTATTCATCATTAATCCATTCACCTATTATCTATTCATCCATTTATCTATTTATCCTTTTATCCATTCATTGATTCTTCTTATATTTGGAGGCATTTTAAAGTACACTGCACCACATCAGTACTCTTCAAACATAAACCCTTCAACACCGGTATTTTTTTTTTTTTAAAGATTTTATTTATTTATTTGACAGAGAGAGACAGTGAGAGAGGGAACACAAGCAGAGGGAGTGGGAGAGGGAGAAGCAGGCTTCCTGCCGAGCAGGGAGCCCAATGCGGGGCTCAATCCCAGGACCCTGGGATCATGACCTGAGCCGAAGGCAGACGCTTAACGACTGAGCCACCCAGGTGCCCCTCAACACGTGTATTACTAATAAGACTTCGACATATTCTGTGATTCTATTTCTTACTGAGGTCAACATTACATAAAAGCAAAATGCACACAGTGTAAGGATTTTTAAAGAACGGTCAAATTTAAGTTTTTTAATTTAAGTTTTTTAAATTTTACAAGAATTTTGACAAACGCATATAGATCTGTATAACCCAAGTTTATCACCCCACAGAGTTCCCCAAGGCCCCCTTCTCAGTGAATCCCTACTCCCACCAACTCAAAGAAAACCACTTTTTTGATTTTTTTTTCCACCACCATGCCAGCAATAATAATCACTCGCATTTTTTCTCAGCACAGATTAGTTTTGTCTTTTGAAAATGAATCTGTTCTTTTATTTATCATGATGTGCTGAGATTCATCCAAGTTGTTGAATGTATCTGTAGCTTGTAGGGAACTTTTTTCTTTTTTTTTTTCTGTAGCAACTCACTGAAACACTATGCTATGGAATACACATTAGGGGGTGCTGGGCTACAGATCTGGGGAAGAGAAAAGAACTGATCTGAACAAAATAAGGGGTTTTCTCTCCCTTACAAAGAAGCAATAGTCAATTTTAAGGTTTTTTTTAAAAAATACTATAAGATAGATAATCTATAATATAATTTTATAATATATATTATATGTTATACATATAAAATCTTGCCTCCATTAAATTACACAAGATAGGCAACGTTTGATAACTGAAATGGGCAAGAGAGAAATGTCTATGGTTTTAATTTGGGACCTTGATTTATTTTTAATGAAGTTCGCTCTAATGACTCTTCTCTAACAACTCCAGATCACTGAGTGCTACTTTTCTCAACGTAATCCCCAAAAGCTTGCCTGTTATCTCAAGGTTGTAAAGTACAGTTAGACAATGCAAGATAACTCTACAAACTGTAAATAAAGCTCTATGAATGCTGGTTACTGTCATTAATGACACTGATGTGAATATTCTTCTTTTTCCCCTCTGGACTCAAAGAAATTTAAAGTTGCAAGAAAATGTAGAGATTGGGCACTTCATCAGTCATTTCAATTTCTTGGTGGGAAACGGAGTCCTGAACAGCCAGTGACTGACCAGCTGATGGAGGCAAACGTGGGATCATAACCCCAGTACTGCAAGCAGCATATTTCTACTGTGTCCCTGACTCGGAATGACGTCTCTCTCGAATACAAGTCTGATTGAAATCTGCTAAACATTTCACCCAAAGGTAACTTGGGTTTTAAATGAAGAGGACCTGGAAAAACTTTTATCTGTATCTACTAAGGTTACTTAGCCATCCCCGTTTGCCCAGCACTGTCCTGGCTTGTCCACCCAGGAAGTACCTCAGACCCAGAAAACTGGTCATCTGGTACCCCAAATCCTCCTGGGGTCAGAGACAGCTACACAGAAGACATCACTGTATTTCATCCTTTCAGACGTTCTTGAAAGTTGGACGATCACCTTCCCAAGGGACAATCAGAAAACCACTTAAATCTGCTCCCTACTTTTCTACTGGAAGCAGATATTCACACGAGCAATGATTCATGTACCACTTGGCCATTAAACTGTCCTTCTTGGGGGCCGGGGGGGGGCATATGGTACAATGGTTACAAGCCAAGCCATTCAAATATATAGCCCAGATTTGAATCTCAAGTCTGCTCCTTAACCAGCCACGCGACCTTGAGCAAGTCACTTTACCCCCTTTAAGCCTCAAAATGTCTTGCTTTGAAAAGGGGAGAATACCTATCCTACAACCTGTTTTGTGGGTGAAATGAGATCACACGTGTCAAGTGGTTAGCTAGCGGGGTGCCAGGCATATTGCTCCTGTCCTGCAAAGAGTGACTCCGGATGTGGTTTAATATGCAAGCCCAACAGGAGATGACAAGAGATGCTTAAAGACCGTGCTGGGAACAGCTTCCACGGCGGCGGGGGGCGGGGGGACGACGGATGGACCCATCCACGTGCCTCCTGGTTTGAATCAGCCAGGAAGCACACCTCCCCCAAGGAAAAGCAGAAGAAATAGCTCAAACGGCAGACATCCACCCAAGCTCTAAGGGTTAAACAAAGGCAACTGCTTTTACATGGGAATGTTTTGTCACCATCTTTTAAAGTGAAACCTTTTCATCTGTGCTCAAGCTTCAGAAGTCTGATTTCCCCGAATTCACTTTGAGACTTCTGCTAGCAATGGGACTTTAATTACCTTTCTCTTACACAGGGATGGCTCTTGTCTTAAAAAAAAAAGGGGGGGGGGGCGGGAAGAAAGAAAGAACTCACTTTTTTCTTCGTTCTTTCTTTCTTTTTTTTTTCAGATTGAAATCTTTTGTTCCTGGCACATTCCATATGCCATCCTTTAATATTTAATCAGCACCCCCCCATCAGAAGACGGCTGGCCTCATTAGATAATTAATGGTTGCCAGCATCACATTTGCTTCAGTTAATACATCTGCAGCCAGCAATTAGCGCCTGAGTTTATTAGTTGCACTGGCTTCATTTATTGGGAAAGCAATTCTGCCTTTGATTGAAGCCATTGGGATTGGCATATGTGGACAGCTTGCCCCCCTGTTCCTTGGGATTCTTTTGTTTACATTTTTTTTTTTTTGCTACAGTTTTGCAACACTATGCATCCTGGCCCTGCCACGAACAGTTGGTGAAGATGTGCCTTTTGTAATTTAGAAGATAATTGGGTAATTCTGTGCAGGGGAGAGGGGCTGCAGAGTGATTCTCCAACTTGGGGTGGGGTCAGGAGAGGGTAGGGAAGTGGCTGGCTCATTTGTTCTTTTGGAAATGTCTATTAAAAAAAAAAGCCATAGATAGAAAGTTGACGAATAGTCACTCTGGAGGGATGCACATTAAGAAATGTAACCTCATGTGTTAGGCAGCTGCTTGGAGCTGGGGAGTCGCAGGGAGGGTGGGGGGGGTGTCTTCTATCACCTTTCATCTCTAAAGGTGAATTTCCACACCTTGTTCCCCCCCACCTCCATTTTTGTGACTAAGCGGGATCAAGTCAGTTTCATGTGCTTTTCAGGCACTTTCCTAGCACCCCTGATCACTGCTGGTTTCTTTCTGGTGATTAAAATCTTGGCATATCACCAAGTTATTTACCAAGTCAAAACCTTCTACTTTCCTGATGCCAAAAATTGGGAAAGAGGATCATTAAGAACACAATAATGATGTGATACCGGAATGAATGAAGGTGAGGTTTTGCAGGTACACCAGACAAAAGCAGGACACAAAGAAAGGATCTCTACGGATGGAGAGAAAAGCGAAGGGAAGGCAGAAAAAATGACAAGTAATAAGGCTTTCAAATTCCTCTGTGCTTTTTTTGTTTTTTTTTAGTTCAAAATTTCTAAGTCAAGACCAATCTAAATACAAATGCCATAAATGGAAGGAAGTAATGATGATAATAACGATGAAAATAAACATTTATTGAGCCTTTTCCAAGGGCCAGGCATCCTGCTAAATACATTTCTAAAACTGTGTGTTTTCCCAATCTCTACCAACCTCTCTCCACATTTTAAGGATGAGAAAAAGAAATTCTGTGGATTTTGAACATGTTTTCCCAAGATCTACCACTCATGGGGCTCCCATCATGCCTTAGTCAATTCCTGTGTATAAATTTATTTTATTCTCATGAGAGCAGTTGAGCTCACGGAGATTAAGTCACTTACCAAAATCACGCAGCTAGTAGGGAGACTGTATAATTCCCAGGTCTCTTTCCATTACTACAAAGATGAATACCATCTAGGGGCCCAATCCAGGTTCATATTAAAGAAAAAGTCTACCACAGCTCCAGCCTACTTAAAATTATATGGTAAGTGTTGGAATGCTGAATCATGACACTCAGATCTTTTGGATGAGCCAAGAAGTTCATATATGCTTCTTTAGTCCTAAATGGTAAGACTGATATACTGATTCACCCATTAATTGGTTTTTCTCAGGGTCCATTCAGTTGTCAACCTCAGGGGGAATACGTGAAGAGATAAACCACATCACCAGTAAAAATGCAACAAGGCAGACTCCCGCCCTTTCAATGAAGGGCTTCTCAAACAGTAATGCACATACAGATAGTACCAAAACCTTGTCCTCACGCGCATTCTGACTGCCAAGGGTCGGAGGAACCTGGGATTCTGACTTTCTAACAAGACCTGGGTAATGTCAGTGCTGATAAGGCTGTGGTTCTCAAACCAGGAGACACCTTGGGGTCGCTTGGGGTGTCTGTGGTTTCCACACACCAATTTTTAGGCACCATCCCAATCAATTAAATTAGCATCTCTGGGGATGAGCTAAAGAGTCAGTATATTTTTTTTTTTTTTTTAAAGATTTATCTATTTGAGAGAGCGAGAATGAGAGAGAGAGAGAGAGTACATGAGAGGGGGGAGGGTCAGAGGGAGAAGCAGGCTCCTCGCCGAGCAGGGAGCCCGACGCGGGACTCGATCCCAGGACTCCGGGATCATGACCCGAGCCGAAGGCAGTCGCTTAACCAACTGAGCCACCCAGGTGCCCCAAGAGTCAGTATATTTTAAAAGCACCCCCAAGTTATTCCAACACACATCCAGAACCACTGGCTTGAAAAGAAAAATGTCAGCCAGACAAGTCCACTGAGTGGCCTCTGAGTGATACAAATCGAGAGCAATAGAAGGCAGATACAACACATTCCTACTTACAAGACAAGAAGGAAGACCGTCCTAAATTATAAACCACTTGATTCTCCCACTGATCCTTAGTAAGGTATATACACAATACTATTATAAAGAAACATGACTTACCATCTTAGATCCTCAAGGAGTCTTCCGGGTGAACAGAAACAAGCTGTTAAGCATCCATGGCCTCAGGGTTCTCGTCTGTAAAACCAGCTAACACTAGTTACTGTTGGAAAAGATCAAGGAGAGGGCGTGGCCCCCGCTGGCCCCGTGATGGGCGGCTCCTCATTCTGACCCTTCTGGAATGCACGCTCCAAGGGCAGTTCCTACCGTGGGCGGCGTCGATGCAAGCCCGGGGCCTGGGGAGAGTCAGGTGCGGTCGAGACCAGCCTCAGTCAGGTGTGGTGGAGACCCTCCAACCCGCAGACCTGGCCGATCCCCGTGAAGGCCTCTCTGTAGACTCTTGAGGATCCCGACAGCGGGTGCGATGTCCGGGACAAGCCTCCTGGATGAGTCCCCTTGCTCGGGAACCCTGCGGCCTGCACGCGCTCGGCGGCCCGCCTCTCTCAGGCTCCCTGGTCCTGCGTCCCGGGACAGGTTTGCGAGCCGAGTGGCGGGACAGCCAGGAGATGAGGAACCGGTGCCGGGAAGCAGCAAAGCGGGAAATCCCGAGTCCGCCCTGACCTCTGTCGGGGAGGGGGGAGGCCCACCATCGGCGCTGGGGGACCCGGGACGCCAGGAAGGCCTCTGGGCGGCTGCGCGCTTCTGGAACTGCGCCGGGGAGGGAGGCGCGGGCCGCGGGCGGGCTGGCCTCTCCTGGGGCTCACTGCCCGGGGGGCTCCTGGCAGGCTGGAGCCCCTGTTAGAGAGCCAGCGGGAGGGCTGGGTGAGCCAGGGCCTGGCGGCTCCGGGGCTGGCACACGGGGTGGGCGAGCAGGAGGAGAAGCTGGAGGCCTCAGTGGCCCTCTGCAAAGCCGGATCTGGCCGCTGAGAGGTGGGCTTCCAGGGAAAGTGACGCAGGAGGTCATCCAGGGGGCACGACCCCGGTAACCCGGGAGCTGGCCCCCCCGGGCGGTGGGGGAATGTGGGCTCTGCTCACTGCCCCATGGTGGGAGCCGGTCCAAGGAAGCAGCCTGGAGAGTGAGGTGTGGTGGAGACCATCCCCACCGGAGACATGACAGGACCCCGCTAGGGTCTTTCTAGAAACTCTTAGCATTCTGGCAGCAGGTGCAGAGATTCACTGGTCTTGCAGCGCCGAGAACAAGCCTTCCGAGTTAAGTCCCTTTGCTTATTAACCCCTCCGCCTGCCGGTCTGGAGTGGCCTGCTTCTCTCTCTTCGCTCTCGCCCTGCCCTCTCTGTGTGCTCCAGGCCAGTTTGCCAACCCACACCTGCTTGCCTGAGAATGAAAGGAAGTAAGCAATGTGTAGGTTGTCTGCAGAGTCTAGAGAGTTCTGTAGCAAAGCAAGGCACAATTATTAATAACGCTTCACCCTTGGGCAGCACAAGTTCTTCCAAGCTAGAAACTCCAAGGCAGTTACTGTAATTATAATTCAGTTCTAAGTAGTATGCAGTTTTGTTAAAACAAAAACCGTGTTCATCAGATTTTACTTTTCTTAAAAAGTAGAAGAATGAAAAGTGACCTCAAAATATCTTTGCATGTAGAGTTTGCCATGCCATATCCTGTTGATAAATAGGATGGTTTTTGTTGGCCCATGGATCAACTTAACCTAATCACATTTAAGTATACATGAGAAAAATCGTGGATTTGGGGGTATTGATATAAAATTATATTTTCGAGTGCATTTATTTAAATGAAAACAGTAAAACAGCATAAAAACTTTGTTAAGCACTCTCCGTGCTCTAACTTCAGTAATAAATATAAGTAATAAATTGATGAAGAGAGAATGTGAATAGCTGTTTGCAGTTGGAAGTACCTCATTCTGATTCTGCATCACAGAGTGATCCAACCATGCCCTTCCTACTCAGCTTCATCCTCCAAATGCTGTGCACACAAGTGCTCATCCTTGCCTTCGTCAGATCTGCATCATTGGCAAAGTCAGGTGCTTTCATTCCTTCAGGTCTGGCACTGGGCAGCGTGGCAGGACTGCACTTTGGTTATAAGGGGTGACTTTGGAAGGAGTTGTCCCTGGTGCTTTATCCCTTGTCCCCAGCGCTGAACAAGTCACCAAAGCCTCAGGGACAGCTGTTCCCTTTTCTACAATCAGTGCTGGCCAAACTTGCAGGATCCTTCCAGGGCTAAAAGGTGATGTGTTGCCCTTAGGATTAAAGTTTACCTTTAGAATTTGCAAATTCACTTTCTGGAATTTCTCGTAAAGCCGTCACCAGGGAAGTGTGCAAACCCTAGCCCCCAGAGTGCACATGGCCATTATTCGTACAGTAAGTGTTTTATTAGATTGGGGTAGGAACAAATGTGTCATTAGGTTGAATCATATGAAACTGCCATGTTTGTAGGTCAAAAATGGGTGAACATTAGTGATCAGATGTCTAACGATGGGAGAGCTTTTAAGCCATTTTGGGGCATATTCTGTGTAATAATACACTCCACAGCTGCAGAATGGTATTTAATGTTAGAGATATTATTCAAGAATATTGTCTTCTGCAGAAAACAAGACAAACAAAAGAAATAGGTTGACAAACAGCACAAACAGTGTTATTTGTTTAGAATATATGCAGAGAAAAAAGGACATAGCGTCATCTATATCAAAGTCGTGTGTGCTTTCTCATTTTTCTGCACTGGCTGTGACTGCTTCTAGTTTATTAAGATTTTTTTTTTTTAAAGTTCCTTTTAAATCAGTGTTATATGTTCATTACATCCACTTCTTGGTCAGTAGTCTGTCTCTCTCATCCACATCTGGGTAGTCAGTGATGCACTTGCTGCTACCATTTCCCCAGTCTGTGAATTTATCATTCATGTTTCTTTTGTTAAATAGCTCCAGGATACTCCCCAACACGTAACTCCAGCCAGCCGTTTCCAATCAATCAGAATTGTTGTACAAGGCAGTCCTGATTTTCCTTCCCTGCCCCGGACCCCACCAGCTAGGTATTCACCTCCCACCTGTGGCCTCTCACCTCCATGCAGATAGCTGTGCACCTTCCTCATCACCCGCTCTGAGCTTCACGCAGATTCCTACAGCCACCAACTGGAATTCTGTATCCCAGGCACTCCTGGGAATTCAGGGTCACAAGTAGCATCTGACCAACACATCGTGATTTGTTGGAAATTTTCTGCATTTAAAATCGCAAGGCTCCTGTCCTAGGAAGTCCCTCGGTCTCAGAAAAACTGGGGGGTTTGGTTGTTCTGGCACTGGTTGGGTTGGGAGGATCACTGTGGACAAGCACAAGCTTTTGGCCAAAGCTGCTTGTTGGTAGGGAAGTCAAGGGACGGGGCCAAGGCCAAGGAGGATGATCTCCAGCTTCCAGTCTGTGGAAGGTCTTTGAGAAAACTGGGAGCGCGTAGGTAACATCCCTCTCGGGGCACAAGTAATCGGTAAGAATTCAGTCTCTGATGTCTGTTCAAGAGCATCTACTGACAATAACCATTCCTCCCACCTCTGGCCATGTTACTTGGGACGTTCCAGCAGGTCAACCCCAAATAGTCTCAGGCTTGCCAACTCGAGGGAAGGCTGAACTCCCAGACTCTGGGATGGATGTTCTAAGCTCTCCTTCTTGGCAGGTTGCTTTTAGCCCTCAGCCAGTAACAAGCCATTACTTTTCTCTGTGAATTCAGGGCACCTTATTTTCCAGAGCACCAAGTAAGCACTGCAGTGAATGATGATCATGTTCTAAGTTAATGATACTTTCCTCAGACTCCATATGCAAAAAGTGAAAACTCTGATTTCTTCTTTGAGAGGCCATTAATAGAAATCCTTAAAAAGACAGTTTCTTAGCACTGGAAATATTAAGCTGTTATTATGGCAAGTGAGCTTATTTTTACTTTCAAATGAAAATATAAATAAGTAATAAGTAAATATTAGCAGTTTCGGTTCGGTAATGAATAAGGACAGAATTGGGAACTGAAAGAGTATGTGCCCATTAGAGAGGCCGGGAAATTAACATTTGTTGACATTTTACTCTTTTAGCTTTAATGTAAACTAGAGGCAATTAAGTTATGTTCAACACATTTCCCTTGTAAATATTTTCTGTTTCTCGATACAGTAACGGAGATGTCTTATAACAGTGGCATATTAGCAGGCGCCAAACTGGGGGGAAGGCTTACCTGTCATCTGCCAGTATAAAAATAGAAAACCCAAATGCTTGAATAATTCAGTGTTTCCCTTCTATTTCTTATCCACATCATGACGATGCTGTTCACCATTCAGGGCACCTTCTCTCTCTCTCTTTTTAACAGAGTTGATCTCTAGGTAAATCTATAAATCCCCACCCAGAAGAACATGAATTATCCAGTGCTTGAACGAAATGAAGACAAAAACAAGCTTGAATATTTAAACTCGAAGCAAGTATCTTCAATGATAGATCCTTTCAGACTCCCAACTCATTTTTTTCTTTGATATCTACTACTGCTATAAAGTCCCAGTTTATCATATAACATTACAAATTTATGGTGTAACCAGCTTGTGTACTGACTATAAACCCTTCATCAGTGCCACCGTAAAGGGTTTATAGTCCATAAATAGAAGAGCAGGACTGTCTTGCTTCCTTGTTTTGCCCACGACACACCACTTCAGATGTGTCAACCAAGTTATTTGTTTTAGGTTCAGGCTGAGTTACGGGAGAATAAGTGGATACATTGTTTCGCCTCTCCGAAAATCCAGAGACAATTCAGGGTCACCAGGGAGATTAACAATGCAATGTTAGCTGGAAAGATGCAAGAGAATATGTCTGTTCTTATTACATCATTAATCTGTAGGTGGGAAATAAAAGAGTAAATCTCAAAATTCAAGTAATTAGGAACATGTTCTTTCTTTTGAAACCCACCAACTGTGTAATAATGCCGTATCTTAAATTAATGGGGACATATAATTTTACAGTATTTACTGTTGTCCTCTTTCAGATGCTCTTTGCTCTGTATCAACCAACCCTCTCTTTGGAAAGAACATTGGGTTTTAGCACATGAAAAAACTGAGCTCAGATTCTAGCTCCAGTCTTGAACTCTGTGGTTCAGGCAAGCTTCTGCTCAATGCTGTCCTCATCTATAAAGTGGAGGTGATAATATCAATGTAATTTAAATTTCGTCAGTCCCCATCATTCTATGGGTATTAATACTGACGGTGATGGTAGTGATGCTGGGGGTGATGTTGATAGCAGTGATAATGATGATGGTGATCATGGTAATGATGATGAATTCATGATAATGATGGAGATTATAATGGTGAAAACTAAGGCTTATTTAGTGACTTTATAGCCAGGCACAGTTTTAAGTACATTATGCATATTATGTATTCAAAACAGCCCCATTTTATATATGAGACGAATGAGACTCAGAGTGCTTCAATGACTTGCTCATAGCTACATAACTTGTATAGTAAACTAGCATTCACACCCAGCACTCTGATTCTGTACCCTTCAGTCTTAATCATGCCATTCATTACATTACCTTCCTTTACTGGGCTGTTCAAATGAATAGTGATTCATATTTTGTTTGCTTCTCCACTATCTGCAAAATGAAGTCTTCAATCTCTCCAGAATCTTCGTAAGGTATTTCTGGGAAGCTCAGAATAGGGCAGCCCTTCTCATTCATATCTGTTTTGCCTTTTTACCTGCAAAAGCCACCAAGCATGGTTGCCTTATGCTTGGGCTGGAGCCAATCATAGTGTTGATGTTTGCTCTGACACCTTTAAGAACCCCAGTGCTCTTGGCTGCAGATCCCTGAGGTTATAAAGCATGGGTGTTCTCACAGTATGAAAGCCATGATGGGGTCCTCACAAAGGTTAAGGAGAATCCCTACTTGGTCTGCTAGATCCCAAATCAATTCTGCTTGTGTGTCCCAATCTCATAATTCCTGGTGCCAGCAATTTCATTGGCTTCTGCCTAGAACCTCTCCTTAGCCAGAGACACTTTCATGGGCCACATCGAGGACAAGGTCACCTCCCTATCATGCCCCAAGTACCCCAGTTTTGCTGTGGTGAGCAGCAATGGGAATGGACAACTCCAACTCTATTGCTGGCAGGAATTCAGAATTTTGTGGGGGAGGGTAGTAATATTCTAGAATACTCCAGAACTCATTGGATTAAGAGAAAAATCCTTCTGGTAAATGGAAAGGCCCAATGGAAAATGTCCTCACTTCGTAGAATGCCAAAGGAGAGAGAAGGTCCCAACTTTAATTATCAGCACATTTGAATATCTTCATTCTGAACAGACACAAAGAGGCTCAGGTGAGCCCAGAGGGATTTCCAGCCAAAAGCTGGCTAATCTCCAGTTAAACAGGGCCATTATCTCTCACTCTTTGGGAGAAAGTCAAGCAGAACTGATTTGATTAACAGCAGATTAACCTCTCTAACACAGCCATCCTGGGTTTTACACCTGTCACTTTAGTATGACAATTTATATTTATTCAAAAAGCCATGAGACAGTAAATTAAACATTGCCCTAATTAGAAAAGTGTCATATGTTACAGTGGGGAAGCCACCTGATCTAATTTTCCAACAGGGCCTTTGCAGAGAACATGTCAATGTGGCATTAGCAAGAGCCCTACAAACGCCAACACTCTTGGGAGGAAAAAAATCCGGGCTGCTGATGCTACATCTTCGTTGCCAAAGGAGAGATTCAGAATTCAGTCCAACGTGCACTGACTGTGGCCCTGCTCAGTGCCTGGCAAGGTACTGTAAGCTGGGACTCAGCAGAGGGTCCCTGCCCTTGTGACTTCAGAATCTAGTAGGAGAGACGGACTGGAACACGCAGTTTTGATTCAGCTTGGGGTAAGAGTAAATACTCAGCGCTGAGAAGGCGAAAAGAGGCGCACCTGGCTAATGCAGTCTTGGGGGAAAGGTGACAAAGAGATTATCCTGAAAAGTAATGACATTTAAAATGGTATTTGAAGATTATAGAGCAGTTTTTCAGGCTTAAAGGAGTAGCGAGAAAGAAATAGAACATGCAAAATCCTGATAGTGAGGCAATACGTGGTGTGTATTCAGGGACTTACTGGTTAGCAATAAGTAGCGAAATATGCTTATATGCTTAGCAAAATATGAGCTCCGAGGGAGGTAGGAGTCAGGTCAGGAAAAGCTGGGATGCCGTACTAGGAAGCGCACTTTTAAAAAATTGAAATAGAACTTATATACGGCAGAATATGTAAATCGAGTTCATATGTAGGTATGCTTCCATAGAAATAACACTCAAATCAACATATGGGACAGGTTCAGCTATTGATTCTTGCTGCGTACCAGCCAATATCCTCCCCCACCCCCCAGGTTACTCTTCTATCTATCACCAAATACAGTTGTCCTTGAGCTGCATGGGTTTGAATTGCATGGGTCCACATCTACACGGGGTTTTTTTGGATAAATACAGTACAGTCCCATCACTGTATTTTCCCTTCCTTATGGTTTTCTTAACATTTTCTCTAGTTTGCTTTATTGTAATAATACGGGATATAATACATATAACAACATATGTGTCAATCAACTGCTTATGTTCTCCGTAAGGTTCCTGGTCAATCGTAGGTTGTTAGTTGTTCATTTTTGGGGGGTTCAGAAGTTATACGCAAACTTCCGGCTGCATGGGAGGGTCAGTTCCATAGTATAGGCAACTATACCATGTCTGCCTGTCTTTGAACTTCATCCAGATGGGAAAGTGCAACCTATACATTTTTGTGTCTGACTTCTTTTATTCAATATTATCTCCATGGTGATATTTTCTTGTTGTGGTTAGTTCTATTTGTATTGCTGTGTATCATCCTATTTTTAAAAAATGTATCACAATGTATTGACCCCGTTCTATGGTTGAAGAAAATTAGGATTATGAATAGTTTCAGATCTTTTAAGTAATGACAAACATTCTTGCACATGTCTCTTAGAGGACATCAGTGCTCCTTTCTACTGGAGTGAAATTGTTACGTCAAGGGTATGCTCTTGCTTGTGTCAAGCCTACTAAGAATCTTTACATACATTGTCCCATTCACTCAACAATCTTTCTAGAACATCTACTATGTGTTGAGGGTATAGTAATCAGTACTGCCGGACCCTAGCCTCCTGGCAGTTGCTTTCTGCCCTAACCTCAGTTGACTAGGTAAACCCTAAATCATGGCTGCATTAAATTTGCCATCATCCTGCCTTCAAGAGTGGAGAATAACAGTGACACTTCTTGTAACAGACATTTTGCTACATCGGTTTGCTTGAACTCTTTAAGAGAGCCAAAGGGATAGAGAGCTAGAGGTGTATTAGTAAACGTAGGAGGAGGATTTTAGGGGAAAGCATCTGATGGAAACATACTGCCCATAAGTATGCCCCTGGATGATGTGTAATGGTCTTGTTCAGACCCCAGGGAGAGGTGACATACACAGTCCTTGATGCAGGGGACCCAGAGCAACTGGGGCTTGACTCAGAACTGGCCATCATTCCTGGAAGCCGGAAGTAAAACCAGAGCATGCAGTGTGGTGTCAGATGGAGCCATCTCACCCCTCTGGGATGGCCTGTGTCCTCAAAGTTGTGTGTAGCAGCTTCTTTTCTGTTTGTTTCCATGCTGGAATCCTCTTGGGGAGGCAGCACACTGGGCCAAGCCCAGTTTCTCTTCCCTGAGGAAGAAGCCAGCTCTACCCACTGTATCCAGTTCCCTGTGTGCATCCTCCTAAGAGCACACTCAACAGATCCTGGGATTTGAGCTCTTTTACCAGGTTTTGAAAGGTATTTTTAGGGATAGGAATTTAGCAAAGAACAAGTAAACAAGGAAGAAATAATATCCTTGCCATTTTGAATAGAAAAACCAAAACAGGTTTAT
This sequence comes from Leptonychotes weddellii, assembly GCF_054177405.1. Lineage (NCBI taxonomy): Eukaryota > Metazoa > Chordata > Mammalia > Carnivora > Phocidae > Leptonychotes > Leptonychotes weddellii. The sequence goes on from NC_138373.1 coordinate 29,829,217, forward strand.
TTCCCTGATAAACCAAGGAAGAACTTCCAGGGACGGTCACATCAATTCTAAGGGCTAAATAAGAACTTAAGAAAACTCTACAGTCTTTCCAGGATCTCAGGAGAAGTCTGAGCTATTACCAGCCTGGATCTCTATCCCTTATAAAAATGGGGCAAAAACTAATATTATTCTCTGAGATCACCCTCGTGATGCATTGAGAGATTCAAAAACCTTTTTACTCTTTGATCCGATAATTCCACTTTGAGGTTGTATAAATATATAATATTTTCACTGCAGCATTATTTATAATAGAAATAAACCAGTGAGATATTACATATTCAAAATATGTGAATGGTTAAATAAATTATAGTCTATTTATATGATAGAATATTACAGACCATTAAAGTTATTTTTATGAAGAATATTTAACATACTTATGATATAAATTTAATTGATGGAAAAGCCATGTACAGAACGTTCTATATTAAGCATGATAAATTGAGTCCACTCTTTGTGTCATTGCCAGTTGGTGGATAACAGCAGATTGGAACTCTGTGCCGAAAAGGATTCTGAGGTCTTGTGTGCACCTAGCAGAAATGATTAGCAAGATCTGCATGGACATAAGAAGGGAGAACATCCCACCTGTGCAGCAATTGCTATACCAGGTTGAGTCAGAATAATTTAAACCATGACACGCACAATATGTATTCATGCATTGAGTATGTTAATGGAGAGAAGAGTGGGAAAAACTGAGTGAAAAGAAAGCAAAACTGTTGACGAGCAGAAAAACATGACCTGTTGGCTTATGTGATAAGGTAGGGAAGGATTTCTGAGGCTTACATCCTAATGAGTCCTTTGATTAAATCAAGTCATGCAGAGGAACAAAGAGATTCCACACCCACCGGAAGGGGTGTCATCCAAAAGGCAGACGATCCGCAGTTGGCAAGGAGGTGAGGTGAGAACCTTACGTTGCTGTTGAGGTTGGAAAGTGATGCAGCCACTTGGCATAACAGTTTCTTAAAGAGTGAAAGGTGTTTGTCAGATGACCCAGCAATCCCATGCTGTGGTGTTTCCTCTGGAAGGTTCAAAACATAGGACCAGCATATGAGTGTTCTTAGAGGCATAATTTATAGTAACCCCCAAGTACAGAACAACCTGAATGTCCACCAGTGGGTGAACGGAGAAAGAAAATGTGCTGTTTCCACACTAGAGTATTACTCAGCCGTGAAAAGGAGTGAAGTACTGATTCACGCTACATCGTGGATGGACCTTCGTAACATGTTGCTAAGTGAAAGAAGGCAGACACAGAATGCCACATGTTGTAGGAGTCCATTTGCATGAAATTCCTCCTAAAAGGCAGATCTCTAAAGGTGGAACAGAAATCAGTGGTTACCTGGGGTTGGGAAGGGAACAGAGATTAACTCTACATGGGCATGAAGGATCTAAATGGGGGTGATCAAAATGCTCTAGAACTGGATTATGGTGATGGTCCTGCAGCTCAGTAAATTTACTACGAGTCATTGCCCTATATAATTTGAGAGGGAAATATGTATGGTGTAGAAATATCCCTGGAGGAGGTTGTTTGAAGATGGAGGGAGGAAGATGGAGGAAGAGCCCACAGCGGGAGTTGATCAGTTACTGTCTCTTGGTGGTAGGATTATGGAAGGTGGTTACATTTCTCTCTGTTTCCCTTGTTTCTGTTTGAATACACATTTCTTTAATCATCCGGGGAGAAACTGCCATCACCTGGGCCTCAGCTGTGCTCCTATCACAATCAGCAGACGTCTGTGATGAAGGATAGGAAGCTCCTACCCTGGTCTCCATTCCCGCGGGGTAATTCCGTTCGAACAACAAGCCAAGGACATTGTGGTGGGTGCATTCAGCATATCCACGTGGATTTTGAAGGCCCTACTCCTGGCAAACATTTTTCTCTCTTCCTCTAATAACCAGATGAAGCGTTTCGCCTTTTGAGCACTTATTTTCCAAGCTTCCAATTTCCTGGGGCCATGGCCTCCGGGTCTTATACGAAGTGTGCAGTCATGCTTCATGCTTGAGAAAAATAGTGCCTTTGCTGTGTAAGGTCAAGACTGTGCACCTGTTCGAATCCTCTAGGGGCCCCAGAGAAATAGCCCTGCCAAGGTTTTCTTGACATCTCAGACTTCATGTGTTAGAATTGCTTGCAGTGCTTGGCACAGTATTTTAAAGCTGTTCTGTAGGTGAAGGCCCTTCCTTAGAAGGAGGCCATTTTTCTCCTTGCCGTGGAAAAAGTGTCACACAACACACTAGATTCTCATCCTATTACATGTCCCGGTCACTCTCGAGATGAGTTACGTATCAATGAAGTGGGTAAAACAAAGGTCATCGAATAATGTAGCAAATAGTAAGTGTTAACACTGTGGTCTTACTGTGTGCTAGGTAAAGTGTTAATGTTTTATATACGTTATTTCATCTACCTCTCACTATAACCCCATGAATTATCTGTAGTTCGCTTTTGAGGAAATGAGCGCGGGGAGCAGAAATGACTCAGTGAGTAAGGTGCAGAGCCAAGTTTAGGAACTAGATCTGTCTTATTCCAGAGTCTTTGGTTTTGTTTTAATGCAGTGCTTTTATTATTATTTGCACTTAGGAGCATAGGCAAGAATTCACCCACCTTGGACATCAGATGAGAGCAAGATTAGTGAAAATCAACACACAGGTGTTAATTTACATTCCCTTTGAGGCAGTGACTCAAGAGATGGTCTGCAAATGTGTGGTTGGTAAGAACTGGGAATGTGCCTGCTCCAGTTGATTAGGTTGCAGGGCGTCCCCTGGTGGAAAGCCTTGCATCAGAGTAAAATATATCAGCGCTACATCATGGTATGAAAGGTGGTCTGTGCAAGCAAGGAAAATGTTTTGGTGCTCTGGCATAAAAAACACCTAGAAGAGGCTGGACTGTACGTGATTGTCCAATAGTCACGTGGGGTAAAATAGTTCCTTATGGTTTTAACTTCTGGGATTTTGTTTTCTGAAATTAATTTTTTTGTCCCTTATTTCTGCCCCTGTCCCTTGGGCCTCCACTACTCAAGGAGAGGGAGATCATAGAAAATATTGAAACTTCATTCTAAGGCTCTTAGAATTAAATGTCGAGGCCTTGTCCAGTTTATTTTCTACTGCCTGAGCTAAATTAGATTTCCCAAGACTGACAAAATGAGAGATGGGAAGGAAGTCCAAGGATTTTTGCTCAATGAAAAAAAATGGACAAATTAAGTCAACGACCAAAGTATTTGTATAAATTAAAATGCACATGCACAAAATGGTCATATACATTTTGCAAGGAAACCTACAAATCAAAAGACACACCATAACCACATTTGGTGGTTGCTGATGGAGGAAGAAATGGGAGTGGAGAATAGATGAATGAGTAAGTGAAGGAAGAAATACAAACTGTAGGGACACATGATTATATGCTAGGAACTGAGGGGGGAGATTATCTCCATGTGCAGTGGCTAAGATTCCAGAAGAGGAAGAAGCAAAGCAAATTAGAATTAGAGGCTGTTGAGTCTTGCAGGAAGACCCTGTACCCTGTCTACTTCCTTAAGTCAACAAGCCCGTTTATAGAAGGAAAAAGTCCCAGGGAGGGGAGGGGATCCAAGGCTCTAGGGAACCTGTGCATTATTTCCTGTGAAATCCAAGGAGGCATCTGGTCTCACACAGAGGTGGCTGTGGTGGCTTAATTTGTCCTCAGGAGAGTGGGACAGGACCAGGGCGTGGGGGGTGGAAAGCCTGAGAGAAATCTACCAAGCCTGCTCTGGTCCCCAGGACAAGAGTGGGAAGACCAGGGAGACACATGGTTGACCCACCAAGGCATCAACAAAACAGTAACCTGGAATCTGGGGACCAGGTGGAAAATAGCTCCTACTCAACCATTTCTAGCTGGGATAGATGTATATAGCTGGCCCCCATCATGGTAAAGTCCATTTGAGTTGATTCTAGTGCATAGATGATGATGGGCAAGCAACTACTCTCCTCCACCTGAGGGGTGTTAACAAAACCTCTGTGATGTCTATATAACCCTTTTGGAAATACATAGGAGCAACTCCTGAGTTGTCCAGAAAATGCTGATTTCACTCAGGTTACCTTAAATTGATTTGGATTGTTTTGGTCATAAGGCCATTTGGAGACTTTTGCGAAAATTAATTTCTGTCATTCAGTAAGAATTTGTGTATTTCCTGGAAATGCGTGAGTGCCTACTGATACTATTTAATTGTCACACTTGAGAATTGCTTATCTTTCTGATCAAAGACTGGCCTTGGAGCACCTTGTGGACAATGTGACCTAATAGATGGGGCTTCGCAGAGGAAGGCCAGTCTGTGGTGCATTCTGTTGAAATGAGGTTTCCAGGGTGAGGATGAGGACTCTGTGTTGAGTCATGGACATTGCCCTGCATATGCTTCTCCACCCGTCTACCTACCCTGGGAAAGTGGGGGCAGGCACAGCCCCCTCTTACATATTTTGTCATCTCTCAACCTCTGCAGTATCAGACAAATGGACCACGGCTGTATTTTAGACATTAGAGGGATTTTTCTCTTTGGATTTCTGCTTTTCACTCTTGTGTACAGGAAGGATAAATAATGTTGGAACATAATAAAAGTGCTTTCAGTCCCCTGAAGCTAAGAAAGCATTTTAATGTAGTGAGTGATGTTGCAAAACCTTCTTTATCTGGAAACATGAAGGAAAAGCTTTTCAAATACTGGCTGCACACACAGACCTGCTGTGTAAGACACACCTCCCCAGAGATGGTCAGGAAGGGGCTTGCTTGGAAGGTAGTGCTCTCATCCTCCCCTGTAGCCAAGTAGTCAAGATGAAGGGACGTGAGGCTTTTTAGGAGCTGGCTCTCACCCTCTCTGCAGCTCATCTCTTGCCACGCATTTTACCCCCCAGGCAGGCTAATGGAATTTCGGGTCTCTCAAAGAATGCGCTCTGCTGCTTCTTGCCCCTGTGTGTTTGTACATGTGGTTCTCTCTGCCTGGTGTTCCTTTTGCCTTCTCTGCTTTTGATCTAGTCTCATGCTTCAAGAGTCATTTCAGATGAGAGATCTGAAATGAAATCATTCTCTGAGCCCTCAGTCCCAGAGTGATGTCCCCTTTCTATGTGTACCCAAAACCACTTTGTATCAATAGATCTCCATCATCTTTACACTTCTCTCCCTTTCCATAAGAGGGGCCAGGGGCGATCCGTATAAACAAAAAAAAGGTGAGGAAATTTTTACCTAAAATTATGCTTTATACTCACCCAGTCAAGAAGGCTGCAAGAGATAAGTTGATTGAGGGCAAAATGATGGTTGCAAGGGGCTGGGGGTAGGGGAAATGGGGAGATACGGGTCAAAGGATACAGACTTTCAGTTGTAAGATGGATAAGTCCTGGGGACCCAATGTACAGCATGATATTTATAGCTAATTATAATGCATTGTAGACCTGAAATTTGCTAAGAAAGTAGATCTCAAGAGTTAACACACACACACACACACACACACACAGTAACTTCATTAGGTGATGGATATACCTTAATACCTTAAATACACATGATTTTTATTTTTCACTAAAACCTCAAAAAAGCTGGAAAAAATTCTAAAATAAAATTAAGTTGACTCCAACCCAAACTGCTGAATTCCAAAACCAAGTCCAACATTCCTGAACTCAGGGGGTCATAGCAGAAGTCAGGTGCCACATTCCTTCACCTGTCCTGGCGACAGGAATGGCATGCCCCCAACTCCCCCAGTTATATGAGGGTGTCCTCTTTCTGTCTTTTGATGTTTGCAGCCTTCTTGACTGGGTGAGTATAAAGCATAATTTTAGGTAAAAATTTCCTCACCTTTTTTTTGTTTATACGGATTGCCCCTGGCCCCTCTTATGGAAAGGGAGAGAAGTGTAAAGATGATGGAGATCTATTGATATAAAGTTCCACTGCTATAAATCCTCCCACTATGGTGTTTCCCGGGAGGTAGAATGCTAAAATGGAAAGAGAATGTGTGGTCAGGTCAACATGTTGAACCCAAGGCCAGGCAGTTAGGTAAGGTTTTGGCTCACCAAACTGAGAGAGTCAAGAAATGCAATGTAAAAACAGAGGCAATGAAAGAATCAGTACACCTGCCCTACAATGTGGGTATGAAGATTAAGTGAATCAATATATGTGAAGTGTTTAGAACAGTGTTCGGGCACAGCATGCACTTAATACGTATTGTTACTATAAGTCAGTGCCAAGTGTTTTGTTGGGAGAGCTCAAGATGGAACTACGAGGACCCTGGGGATCACGGGGCTATGTTTACTATTCTTGTGTTTAAAGCTTAGCCTCAAGTACCATTGATGAAGTGACTCTTGTGTAATGAGAATAATAAATAGTAAAAAGATAACGAGCTCAGAATGTTCCTAAAAAAAAAAAACCAATTGTTTACTCAATTATTTTAAATTGCTTTTGTAGCTCCTACAGATTATGAATTAAGTCTGCTTTTTCAAGCATAGTGCTACATAGTTATGTATACTTGGGTTTTTGTTATTTTTCTTTCTCTTGTTGGAGACTGTGATGAGGATGATACCACTTCTTGATTTAGGACTCTATTTCTGGACTGAGTGAGAAAACTTATGCAAAGCTCCAGCTCATGACTTCAAACACAGTAGGAACTTAATACCTAGCATTTATTTTCATGTGGCAATAATTTGTGATACCCATGAACTACACTTTTGACTTTGACTCTCCTTGCTCTGGACCTACTGAGTCAGAAACTTGGATGGAGGTCCTAGCAATCTGTGTTTTCGAGTCCCCTCCCGGTGACATGTGCACACTCCAGTGACAGCCTTTGTTCTGGGGAAGTGATATTGAAAACCATTGATTACTGAGCCAGAGAAGAAAACACCACCACAAACAATGGAAATGGGAGAGATTTTAACATTGGTCAGTCTAATCAGTGACTAGAGTCATCCAAGACCTAAACTGGGTATCACCGGGAACCTAAAGGTAAGCACCAATCATGAGATATAGGACAGAATCGTGTTTAGGAAAATCATTCTATTACTTTTCCAAATTATGAAACCAACACCATTTATGGAAGAAAACATAAAATTAACAGGAAATAAAATTGTTGAAATTCTGCCCATGAAAAATAATTTAAAATCTTTTTATTCTGAATTCTTTCCTTTCAGTCTTAACTTAGTGTGTGTAGGTGTAGGTGTGTTTACTATAAATGATGAGATCAAATTATATATTGTCTCATATTCTGATTTATGCACTTGCTGTTGGGTCATAATTCTCCATAGCATTTTCAGTCAACTTAGAGATGAGATTTACATATTTAAAATGTACCCATCTTAAGCACGTATTTCATGAGTTTGACAAATATGAGCATATCAGTCACCACCACGACAATATCTAGAAATTCTCATGCCACAAAAATCCCAATTGTGACCTTTCTCAGTAATTCTCTGGGCCCTCCCTCACTTCCAGGCCCCCACAGATCTGCTTTTTTATTAGTCGAGATGAGGTTTGTGTTTTTTAGGGTTCCATATAAACGGATTCATTTAGTTTGTAGCTTTTTGTGTCAGCATAATATTTTGATATATTTGTGTTTGCCTGTGGTTCATTCCATTTTTACAGCTGTATAATATTCCACTACATGGATATACCACAATTTGTTCATCCATTCATCTGTTGATGGACCATTGAATTTTTTCTAGTTTTAGAGTATTATAAATAAAGGTGCTATGAATGTTGACATTTGGGTCTTTGTGTGGACATATGTTTTCATTTCTTTTCGATGAGTTTCTAAGAGTGGAATTCATGGGACATAGAGTAAGTTTATATTTAATTTTATAAGATGTTTTCCAAGTGTTATATCATTTTACATTCCCTGGGATTTCCAATTGCTCCATATCCTTGCCAGCAACTGGTGTTACCAGTGTTTTTAATTTTAGCCATTCTAACTGGTAAAGAATGATATCTTACTTTGGTTTGATTTTTTCATTCCCCTGCCAGCTAATAATATTGATCATTTTTTATATGCTTATTGGTCATTTTAAATCTTTTTCTGTGAAGTATCTGAAATTTTTGTCTGTTTTATTGGGTTACTTATTACTGGCATTCTCTCTCTCTCTCTTTCTCTCTGTCTCTATATATATCAGTCAAGGATATTTTTCAGTCAAGGATATATATATATATATATATATATATATATCTGATGAAGATATATATGTATATATTTAAATAGTTTCAATATTTGTCAGTATGAAAAAATATATTCAAATATATTCCCTCAGTTTTATTGCTTTTTTGTTGTCTTAGCAGTGGCTATTAAAGAACAGAAGATTTTAATTTTGATCAAATCCAATTTATCATTGTTTCTCATTTATGGTTCAGGCTTTTGATGTCCTAAGCAATCTTGTCTACCCCAAAGCCATTAACTGTTCTTTTACAAAGTTTATAATGCTAGCTTTTGGCTTCTGGGGTATGATCCACTTTTAGTTAATTTTTATATAGTGTGAAGTTCATCTTTTTCCAAATGGATCTCCAGTTGTTCCAGTAATATTTATTGAAACTATTATCCTTTCCCACACTGAATTGCCTCAGCATATTTGTTGAAAATCAGTTGATATGCTCTGTTTATAGATGCTCTCTTCAGTTCCATTAACCTATGTACTAATCCTTAAGCCAGTTTTTATTCTATTTTTATTTTGATTCACTGCCTTGATTATTATAGCTTAATTAGTAAGTCCAAGTAGTGTAAGTCTTCCAGCTCTGTTCTTAATTTCCAAAATTGCTTTGGTTATTCTAGTTCCTTTGAATTTCCACATAAATTATAGAATTAGCTTGTCAGTTTCCATGATAAATCCCACTAGGGTTGGGGTTATGATAATTTGAATCTATAGGTTCAAGTCTTTTTAAATTTGTTGAGACTTGTTTCATGATCCAGCTTTTCTGGGGCAAGTACTGGGAAATCTTAAATTCAGAGGTACTTCAGCTGTATTACTAAGGCATGATCCTTCCAGAGTCTTTGTTGGACACCCCAGGTAATTACCAAAGACACTCCGTTTATTTCTGATTAAAGTTTGAACATCTCCCCATACTATATGGTCTCTGGGAATTGTTCTGCTTAAAATTCCTCCAGTCTTTGTTTAGCCTTTTGTGACTTCTGTCTGCATATGTGGCTTCATGCTCAATAAAGGCTCAAAGGGGACCCCTGTGCAGATTTGAGGCATTCGTTTTCAGTATAACTCCCTCCTCCTCCTCCTCTTCTCCCCCTCCTTCTTCTTCTTTTAAGAGGAGGAAAAGATTTGTTACAAACTTCCAGCAATTTAATTTCAGAAAAAAAATGAGTTTTAGAATAGACTTCTTGTCATAGCTATTCATTTTTTTTTTAGTTTTTTTTTTTTTTTAAAGATTTTATTTATTTTGACAGAGAGAGAGAGACAGCGAGAGAGGGAACACAAGCAGGGGGAGTGGGAGAGGGAGAAGCAGGCTTCCCGCTGAGCAGGGAGCCCGATGCGGGGCTCGATCCCAGGACCCTGGGATCATGACCTGAGCCGAAGGCAGACGCCTAATGACTGAGCCACCCAGGCACCCCATAGCTATTCATTTTTTATTATATTTATAAAAATTATAAATTACATATTGCTTTTCAGCCTTTTAGCTAAGATCAAGTGTGAAAAATGTAAATTATATACATTATAATATATAATTGGAAATTATATATATAATGTTATAAATATATAATAATTATTATAAACTAGATATAAAAATGTATAATTATATATTATAAAATATATATTTTATGTTTGACATACATATACATTGTGAAATGATCACTACAGTCAAGCTTTTTAACATATTCACAACTTTGCATAGTTACCATTTTTTGCATGTGTGATGAGAACTGTTAAGTTTGACTCTCAACAGATTTTATGTGTATAATACAGTATCATTAACTGTAGTCACTATTCCGTATATTAGAGCTCTAGAACTTAGTAACATTATAAATACCTGAAACTTTGCACCCTTCGACCAACAGCATAACTTCCTTCTTCCCAAAACTGTTCCTTCCAATCTCATCAGCCTCCCCACGTATTTATTGATCTCTATATCCTCAGTCTTTTGGGTTTCCTCTCCCTGTGAGCATAATCTAGATATTCCTTCCATGGAGAATGCAGAGGGCTAGAGATTAGCTCATATTTTTCTCTTTGCTCTAGTATCCCAGACCTGTGGAATCTATTGTTTGACACCTGAAGTATGAACATAGTTGTGATGTAGATGTAGATATATTGTGAGATTTTTTTCTGTAGTTGTGATATATATATATATATATATATATATAAAATACACATACACCATATGTTATATGTATATCCAACCTTCTTATACTTTGCTATACAGTGTGAGATTAAGACTCATCCCTCTTACGCCCTCACATTCAGAAGTGGAAGACAGAGTTCATTTTTATCATGTAAAAAGATATTTGGGTTTGGGTAGTCCAGGACTAATATAGCATTATTCCCAGTATCATGAGGGCCTAGATTACTTCTGAATTTCTTTTATGCATCCTTAGAACATGGTTCTCATCCTCATGGTCACAGTATGGTTGCTGTACCTCAAAGCATTACAGCAACCTTCCAGGAGTAAAGTCAGGGATACGGTCATTGATTTTTTCATAAGTATTATTAAAAGCCTTTAAGAGTTAGGGATTGCAGATGTGGAATATAATTTTACCTGATTTTTTATACATTTCAGCAATTTCCAAAATGTAGATATAATGGCCATTTTTGAAATCTGACTTCTTAAAATAGCTTTTTCTAAACAGATTTCTTGCTACAATCCTCCTAGGCACAAATGATGTTTCCATCCCCCACATCTCATCAAGAAATTTAAATTACAACTTCTGTAAGGGGAATGCGATGTAATTTAAAAACAAAAGAACAGAAAAACACGGTCTTAATGCAAGAAGCTGCTCCCCAGCATTTTGTGGAGAATGCGGAGCCGAGCCGAGGGACTTTCTGTCTCTCTCTCCCACCTCTTCTGCTCTCTCTTGTCTTCTCATTTGCCAATTCTTTCCTTTCATTTTTAAGTTCCTCCCCTCTTGTCCCCAGGTATCTCTCCCCGCTCTCTGTTCTCTCTCTCCTCTTCCTCTCCCTTTTCCCTCCTCTCTGACTTTGTATCCCCCTTTTTAGTGTTATAACAGTTTTATATGCCATTCACTGCTGGTGGTGATATTTTTCAAGTGATAGACACAGTGATTAAATTTTTAAAATTTTGTTTACTTTTAATTTTGACCTTTGATTTCTACAAAAATATTAAGACCCTTAAATATATAATGCCCACAATATATTCTAAAATTTCCCCTTGGTGATTTCTTGTGATTAAAAAAAAAAAAAGTCCCTAAGAATGTAGCTATTATGGCTACCATGTGATTTTAATTTGGTATTGATCTGTGTAATGTCAAAACTTGGAGTGGGTGACAGCATTTTTGATATATCACTTCAGGGGAAAGGCATGCATGTGTACAACTCCTAGGTGGTCTTTAAAGGCATCTATGGAAAAGATCCCTGAGGGGTTTAATGATTTTATAAAACAGGTTTTATTTAGAAGCTTGGCTCTCCTAAATGGAAATTTTACCACTGTTGTCATATCAAGAGAAAAGGATGGAGTTTTATTTCTTTATGGTAGCATGAGATGATCCATAACAAAGGGGGAAAATCCAGGACATACGCATTAGTGGAAGGGTGATTGACCAGCCCTGTTTGCCCGGGACTGTCCTAACTTTAGTACTGAAAGCCCCACATTGTGGGATACCCCTCACCGTGGCCAAATTGAGGAAGTTTATCAGTAAATTTCCATGTCCCAGGAAACCCCTCGGTCACAGGCAAGCCAGGACAGGTGGTTACTCTAATGGGAGACAAGAGGTCTAGGGAGCCCAGAATTAATGGAAAGTCTGTAAGACCTGGATTGGCTGACTTACTGTAGGTTACACTTCATGCCAAGTGTTTTATAGCTTTGATCTCATTTAATCTTTACAGACACGTTGGAGGGGAGTATTCATCCTTGGCACCCCAGCAGATACTCGAAGGGGAGGACGTTGACTCGGCAGGGTGAATCGCCAAGCTCCCCTGCTAGCAGGAGAAAGAAGGGGCTCCTAAGTGTGATCAGGGACACCTGGGGCTGAAGCCAGTGAAGCTGGCTTCAACTCTTGGTGCAAGCCCTTGAAAATACAGATGAGGGAAGGAGACAGAGACACTGAACAGGGTGGAGGAGGGAGAGCAGCAGAGAAGATGGGAAAAGAAGGGGAGAAGAGAAATTAGCGAAACTGAACCCCGATCTCTGTAAAGTTAGAGACACCCCTGTTCTTCCAACCTAGTTGATGTTGCTGTCATTGCTTGCAGCTAAATCGAGTTCTTTTTTTTTTTTCTTTTCTCTTAGAGATCAATATTTCCTGGCTAGTACACTATTTATGGGGGATATACAGGGTCTGCATCCCTAGTCCCTCATTTCTCATCAGCAGAATTGAAGGTCTGGGAACACTGTCACATATTCAAGCTATAATGTTGTGGCTTATAATAAGAAGTATATACTTGGTTTTCATCCTGTTTCTGGCACAGATCTCCTAAAACCCTTGGAATTTCCTAAATGATAAGAATCTTGATATTCATGACAAACCCCTTTCAACCATACCTGTTGTGCTGATTAAGGGACGTTGGAAAGCAAGGTGGGAGCTGCTTGCCAGGAGTCCCAGCCATGTGAGGGTTGGACATGTGAGTGGAGAGAGAGGGGCTGGAGTGAATTGATCACCACTAACCAGTGATTTAATCAAGCATGTCTGTGTAATGAAGCCTCCCTAAAAAACCCAAAAGATGGGGTTCTGGGTTAGCGAACATTTGGAGATTTGGGGAGAGTGGTGTGTCCTTTCTCCACACCTTGCCCCACGCATCTCGCCATCTGGATGTTCCTGATTTACGTGCTTTGTAACAAACCATTAATCTAGTAAGTAAAATGTGTCTCTGAGTGCTGTGAGCCGCTCTAGCAAATTCATCAAACCCAAGGAGGGGGATTGTTGGAACCTCCAATCTGGTCAGTCCAAACCACAGGTGACAACCCGGACTTGTGACTGGCATCTGAAGTCGGGGTAGGGGGAGCAGTCTCGTAGGACCGAGCCCTTCACCTGTGGGATCTGATAGTGCCTCCAGGTAGATGGTATCAGAATTGAGTTGAATTGTAGGGCACCCGGCTTCTGAGAATTGCTTGCTGGCATGGTGGAAGGAAACCCACACATGGGAATGGCTACATATGCATGCCCTCAACATTTATAAAAATAATAAGCATAATGTCTTAGGGACGTTGGGGGCTCTCAGCCTTACACCAGGCTTCCCTTCTAGCTCGAGCCAAGTGGGAGAGGTGTCCTCTCCCATCTTCCTTTCTGTCTGAGTGGAGTTTTGGCAGAAGCGCCTCCAATTTGTTTGTTTCTGAGATTTGCTGTCTTGCCTGAGTAAGCATTAAACAGAAGGAAACCTCTCTCTCAAGGTGAAAAATTACTTTTAAATTTTCCACTTAGGAAACCGCGTCTTGGTGCCTGCGTTGGAGAAGAACATGAGGGCTGACCTCAGGGGCTCTGCATGAAGCCAAGACAGATATAGGCCGGGCTGTCTGCAGACGGACATCTCCCTTGTGTTCCCACCAACCTCTCCGACTTACCCTGTTTTTGTCTTTTTTTTTTCCCCCCTTGAAGGTCTAAACGACTTTGAAAGCCTTTGGATAAACAGATCTCCACCACGATGCCAATTTGCGCGGTTCTTTCCTATTGATTTAGCTTGTAATTTATTTCTTTATTTCTGACACATTTCACTTACAGTCCCAGGTAAGGGTGAAGTGCTGAAGCTAGAACACTGTAATTAAATAATCGGGCGGCTGGCAGGCTGGGGGAGGCTTGTGGGGAGCAGCTGCTTGTTATCTCGCCGCGTGGGTCACCTGCTCCAAGACGGAGATGGGAGTGGCCAGTGAGGGGAAAAGCCAAGTGCCTGTCGGCCTGGGCAGGCTTTATTTTCGTAAATAGTCATCAGAGCAGGTTTTCATGCTGAATTATGGCAGTTCCTTCCAAGCGCCATGAAATGGTATATTACTACCTCTCGCATGACTGATTCATTCAGCTGGGAGCTGGGGAGGAGTAGGCTCACTGAGTTACCCACAACCAAGACTTTAATGAGAAGGTGGGACAGGCAAACTGCACATGGTGCTTTTTCTTCCCAACTCAATCCATGTTAAGTCGATAGCCCGCCAGGGCCCAAAGCTTTGGTGCATTTTTCCAATGCAGTTGTCGTCGATGGCTCTGAAAGTGCTGATTCCATCGAACCACCCCCTCCCACACAGATTCTGATAGCTGGAGAAAGACCAATTCCATTAGCTGGTGATGACACTGTCAGTGAACAGCATGGCTTCCCTCTGCCTCCACGCCGCCTGGGATCAGCTTCTCTTGTTAGGAATTATAACTAGGTGCGAAACCACCTTCCCAAGGAATGCTGTGAGAGGGCATTTATTTACTCATGGAACAGTGGGTGGGATAATTGATGATGGTGGTGGCTATTTTTGAAGCCCATGAGCCATGTTTTTAAGACAAAGCAAAGCGAAACGCAAGGATAGACTCATGCATTTCTTCCGACACTGCAGGTCAGGGGTGGGCAAGCTTTTCCTGTAAAGGGTCAGAGAGTAAACAGTTTGTGTTTTGCAGGGCTACATACATGTCTGTTGCATATTCTCTTTTATTTTTATTGGTTTTGCTTTTGCTATTTTGCAGTTCTTTGAACATGGCAGGGAGGATTCTGAGTTCAAGGGCCATGCAAAGAGAGGCTGTAGCTCTAGCTGGCCTTGCTCCAAACTATGTGTAGCTTGAACATGAGCCTCACAGTGAATTTTCAGGGTGGTGTACAGAGCATTTGTGTCATCGAGACATCTCAGGTTTTAGAACTAGTCAGCTCTGAATCCCATCTCTGCTGTGACTGCTCCTAGTTGGGTTGTCTTGGACTTGTTCTTGACTTATTGGAGATACTTTTTTCTCATCTGAAAAAGTGGCTAATACCTACCTTATACAAGCAGATGACCGTTCACTTTGAGGACAAAACCCTGTTTTTCATTTGAATTTAGAGCCCTGATCCTAATGCTTGCAAGAGTGGCTAGCTCATAGTAGACATTCAGTAAATGCTTAATGAAAGACAAGACTGGGGTGCCTGGGTGGCTCAGTTGGTTAAGCATCCGACTCTTGATTTCGGCTCAGGTCATGATCCCATGAGATCAAGTCCTGCATTGGGTTCCACACTGGGTGTGGAGCCTGCCTAAGACTCTCCCTCTGTCTCTGCACCTCTCTCTCTCTCTCTCTCATTCTCTCTCTCTCAAAAAAAAAAAAGTCAAGATTAATGTTAATAAAAAATTATCTATATGAGAACCTTAAAAAAACACTACCTACAAGAAAACTATGGTCAATTACAACAATAAAATAATACTTATATTTGTTTCTGTCAGGGTTCTCCAGAGAAACAGAACCAAGTATGCTCTTGGTTCTACATATAAAGATATATAAAAAAGTATTATGAGGATTGGCTTATACTATTATGCAGGCTGAGAAGTCCCACAGCCCACCATCTGCAAGCTGGAGGTTCCAAGAAAACCATTGAGTTTGCACTCAGGTCTGAAGGCTCAAGAACCATGAGCATCACTGTCTGATGGTAGAAGAAGATGGATGTCCAAGCTCAAGGAGAAAGCAAATTTACCCTTCCTCCACCTTTTTTTTAGATTTTAGCCTTCAGTGGATTGGATGATGCCTACCCACCTTGATGAGAGCCGTCTTCTTCGCTCAGTCTTTGAATTCAAATGTTAATCTCTTCTAGAAACAACCTCACAGACATACCAAAAAATAATGTTTCACCAACTGTCTGGGCATCTCTTCACCTAGCCTAAACTGACACATAAAATTAACTGTCACAGCATTGTTTAGTCCAGGGCAGAAATAGTCTACATTTTCTTCAAGAATATATAGATATAATGTCATAAGAATATAATCATGGCTGAATCCTGAGGGAGATTAAATAGTAGCCTCCAAAGGCATTATAATGTTGGCGTTCTTTCTTGTTTGGCCCCACCTGGACTTACAGAATGCTAGAAGCAGAGGGAATTTCTGTAATGTCTGCAAAAAGATGCAGAATAAGTGGGAGAAGGAGAAAAGGAGGAAGCTGATCAGAAGTGTCAAGGATGGACAAAGGAGAGGGAGGAGAAAAAATAACATTACAGATGATCAACATGCTGGTGAGAAATAGTGAAAAGACTGGTTACTTTCAAGATAGTCACTTTAAGAAGCTATACGTTCATTGCAAAGATGCTGACAAAGCTCTATATTTATTTGAAAGTACCATTTGCAAACAGCTATCTGACTTTAGGACACACACAAATGCCTTAGTAATAGTGAATCTTTGTATTTGTGTGTGGTAGAAAGATATAGAGTTTAAAGGTCACAATTTCAATTCAAATATTTGTTCTCTAATTATGTGATAAAGAAAATATGATAAAATATTTTAGAATTTAGGTGGTATGTGCATGGAATGCCCTATACAATTTTTTCCACCTTTTTCATATGTTTAAAATTTTGCACAATTAAATATTAAAGAATAGGAAAAATGAATCTTCATTTTTTACTTTTAGCCATGTGTATTGCTCTCTCTAAACCTTAATTTCATCACTCACAAAATAGGAATCATGAAATCTATCTCACAGGATAGTTGTGAGGATTGATTGTAACACTCCAAATTTAAGTCTTTGTAAAGGGAAAATCACTATGCAAATGCTGTTTATAAAATCTATGTCTAGGGAAATCTTATTTTTTTATTATTATGTTAATCACCATACATTACATCATTAATTTTTGTTGTAGTGTTCCATGATTCATTGTTTGCGTATAACACCCAGTGCTCCATGCAGAACGTGCCCTCTTTAATACCCATCACCAGGAAATCTTTAATTCTACTTTGTAACAGGCAGTCACACAGGCTATAATCATTTAAACAGTCCAGAAGAGTCTACAGTGCATTCTCCTGCTCCCACCTCCCTTCCCAGTGGTGACTTCATTCTTCACAAACATAATAAATCAACATCTCTTGCATCTGTAGTGATGTCTCTTTCCATGTCTAATATTATGTATTTGTGACATCTTTTTAATTAGTTTTGGAGGACTTTTGTCAATTTTATTAGTCTTTCTTAAAGAATCAACTTTTGTCTCTCTGATCCTTTTGACACTAATTTTGTTTTCTATTTCTTTAATTTCTGCCTTCAAGTTTGTTATCTCCTTTTTCCCTCTTTTTTTTTTTAAAGATTTTATTTATTTATTTGAGAGAGAGAGAGAATGAGAGACAGAGAGCACGGGAGGGAAAAGGGCAGAGGGGGAAGCAGATCCCCCGCTGAGCAGGGAGCCCGATGTGGGACTCGATCCCGGGACTCCAGGATCATGACCTGAGCCGAAGGCAGTCGCTTAACCAACTGAGCCACCCAGGCGCCCTCCCTAACTCTTTTGAGCTCATTCTGTTGGTTCTTTTGAAACTTCCTAAGTTAGGTGTAAAGCTCATTTATTTATACAAATATATTTAATAGGTATTAACATGTAAGGATTCAAAGCTATGTATTTCCCTCTGGATATCACTTTAGCTTCATCCTTCATCTCTTAATATCTAGTACTTAAATTATAATGCAGTTCCAAGTATTTTGAAAATAACCAGTATGCTTTCTTCTGTAACACATGGGTGGTTTAAAAGTAATTTTTAAAATTCCTTAATCTATATTTTAGTTAACTTTGGTAACAAATTCCTATTTTAATTACATTAAATTCCAAAAAAAATGTGGTCCATGCAACACCGATTATGTGCAACTTGGCCGTGCTTGCTTTATAGCCAGTGCATGGTTACTTTGTTGTAAATGTTTTCCATGTGCCAGAAAAGAGTGCTCATTCTCCAGTTCTGTATACATCCATCAGGTCAAATCTTAATTATAAATGTGAGAATCATGGCATTTATTGTCTTAGACCTCCATCTTAGGATATAAAACAAAGGTACGCTTACCATCTTACATATGCAATGGCTCGTAACACAGTGAAAAATAAATTAATGTGAGTGTTTTGAGGTCAGGAGTGTCTGTACCACTGTGTCATCATAGACACAATGTTTGCAGAAATAAAAGATGGTGACAGACCCTTCATTTTGTTTCCTGATAAGAAAAGAAAATTGATTTAGGAAAAAAGAGAGAGAAAGAAGCTTCAGTTGACTTCATAGATGGTAAGACAGGTTATATTATAATGGTCCTAAAATCCCCTTTTACTGAATTTCTTTACATAAAGAAATCAGTGGCCATCCTTGGGTTTGATTTATGTGGGAACTGCCTGGTGGTCCAGGGGTGAAGAGGGGGATGCTGAGAAGAACACAGATCCTCTGGATGTGCTTCTCAGATGTGCCGATACTTTTTCTGGTTGCTGGGGTAAGGAGACATTTCAGTCTTCAACAGAATAGAATAAAGCATTTCACCTCCCATTGATATTTAAACATCTTAAACTAATGATCAGTAAATCTGATTAAATAAGATTAGGGGTCTCAGAGTGCTGAAAATCCCATGGCTCCCATGGAGTTCTCTGTCTGTCTAGCTGTTGTCACAATGGGGGATAAATCCAATCATTAAGTATGGTGACTAACATAACATAATAAAATAAAATTTTTAAAAATTCCAGTCATTAAACCATATCCTTCTACAACTCAGAGCTATCTTAATGGCACAGATGAAGGGCAGAAGGAAAGCTGTGTGTCCTGCTTGTATCTGCACTTCAGTGAGATGAAATAGAGGATTAGGGGTAAGATAGCTTTGAGTCTGTCCTGTTTCTCATCTGAAATATATTTTTCTATAGTAATGATAATAGCCAAAATAGCTGTAGTTGACATATAGAAGTTTATTTAATCCTCTTATAGCCCCATGTGGTAGGTATTGTCCTTATTATTGTCATTACCTCAGTTGGTAAATGAAAAAGTTGAATACAGAGATGTCGAGAGATTTGCCAATGGGTAGATTGGCTAATAAACTGTAGCTCTTGTCACCTACCACTTTAGTAACTCTGATACATCATCCTAGCTGAAGTATCTCTCATCTTTTGGGTGGAGGGGAGATTACTTTGTCCATGGAACTCCAGTAGCTTCTGCAGCTGAAGATGCTCTCCTCAGTAGCAGGGCTAATGTCTTTCTCATTCCTGTAAAACATACAGTTTTACTCAATGTATTGTGTGATTGTGTTACTTCTCTCTCTCTCTCTTTTTTTTTTTTTTTTTGCTGATTGTCTTGGGTATTATGCTGGGGTCTTGCATGTCTCCTTGCAGAAACAAAGTATCCATAGACTTATAGACTGGAAGGAAACTTGGAGAGCATCAAGCACAGCATTCTTAAATCATGCCTGACTACTTGCTCTTCTTACTGTAAATGCAGGTAGTATCCATTGTTGGAGAACCTAAGGATCACTCTGAAGAAGAACCATAGATCTCTTCCATGCAAATCCCATCTTAAAATAGGTATTCATGGAGGTCCAGAGAGGGGGAAGTTCTTTCTCAAGGTCCTTTAGTTTCTGCTGTCTAATACCAGAGTCAGGGCTGACATCTGACAAAAAGTGAGCTTCTGCTGACAGTATAAATTCTCAATCCAGCATCCCACTCCAACGGTGCACCCCAATGAAAAACGAATCTTAAAAAGCCTAAAGATAAAAGCCACAGTAAACATAGTTGCTGCTAACTTTGCTTCCTCACTCATCTCTGTTATGCATGGGTTTGATTTTAAGTGTTTAGAAGCCGGGATGGAGAAAGGAGAAAGAAAGTTTGATCTGTAGAAGACATTTTTGGCAGGAACCCTGAGATGACTACTGGGTGAGAAAAGAGTAGAGAAAGCAAGATCCAATAAGGAAAAGCAGGTGGCTACGGCCCATAGAGGAAGGAAATTATTTTCACACTTTGTTGTAAGCCATGAGGTAGATAAGTGCCACTGAGAAACAACAGCAAATCAGGGAGCAAAGCTGTGTGGCAGAGAAAGGACATTTCTGTGTTGATTTCTCACTGTGCAAAATAAGATACAGAGTGGCAAATAGAACAGGGCCCTATTGGGTTGGGAGGAGGGCATAGGGGACTCAGCCAGTGCCTACACTCGGCTAACCATCGTCAAAAAAAAGAGAAAGGATGTGGGTGGGGGAGCTCGCCCCTGTGCTGTTCCCTGATTCGAGGTAGAAGCATGTTTATTAAGTGACAAGTAATTTGACAACAATGAAGTTTAGCTGCCAAGACATTTAACAAGTACTAAAATGTCATATTGATTTGAACCTTGCTCTAAATGGCACGTTACGTCGTTAGAGGAGAAAATTAAAAATCAAAACATGAGCAGGATATTAAGAGCAATCCTTTTGCATAAAAATGCTGCGAAGAGTGTATTGTAGGCCATGTTCCCTACTTTTTCAGATACCCACTGAAAGCCTACTGCCAAGATATAGCCCTGTTAAATGGAAGCCTCTCGCCTGGTTTAGGGTTACCATGCTAACTGCTTAAATGTCAGCTGGGCGATAGGAGTGAGATTCAACTCAGGAACATTTCAAATCCATAAATGAAGTTACTAGAGGGTCATAGAACAATGAGTAAAATGGACTTGAGTCAGAGAGAACCAGGCTTAATTTCTGTCTCCAAATTCAGGCAAGTTCTGCATAATCTTCCCTCACCTGTCAAATGGAACCAATATTAGCTTCCTTGCAGAATTGTTTGAACCAATGTCATGTTAAACTCTTGTCAACACAAGAGACTCAATAACTGGTAACTTAGTATTATCAGTAGTAGTAATATTAAATAATATGAAAAATAGCATTTGCTGTCAAGAGTCTTGTTCGGCTTATTTTGTCCTCTATTTTGTAATACGATTTCACAGATGTAAACTCACACATACCAAATTCCTTCACCAACGTTCAATCCTCTTGAAACTCTCTGGGCTGGTCGTTAGGGAGAGTCATTTGAGTTGGCAAAGGGGCAGTTTTTCCATTCTTCTGCTTGGATTCTAACGCAAGGTGTATACACACCTTTCAGGAAACCCATTTGGGCTGTTGATTAGGTGGACCCTTGGAAAAGAGTAAGATAAATCTTGAAGATGAGATTACAGCTGATGCAGGTAAAACACTGTTGAAGACGGACTGGCGTGGGCATGGGAACGCAATCTCGAGTGAAGAGCCAGACCTTTGTTTTGACTCCTTGTAGGGATTGCCTTTTGCTTAGGTATTTATTGAGCGGATCCATGTGTTTGAAAATAAATACTAGGTGAGAGGTTGAATTGAGCTGCTGAATGTTGAAGTTACCTCCAATCCTACAATCTCATGGCTTTGGAGCACTGAAAAATCCTGCATAGGAGATGCATGACATATGTGCACTGTGTTCCAAAGCCATCACCAATCCCTGCATAGGTGCCTGTCTCCCTCCCTGCCATACCTCCCCCAGGTATGCATCGCTTGCTCAGGGTTCCTTGTCTGCTACACATTTTCGGTGGCAGCACAAGCTGTTGGCTTTCTTCTCTGGACTCTTCTAAATGAAGAAGCGAAGCCTGGAATCCGTGTTCAAGAGAGATAAGTGAGGGCACAGTGAGAGGGGAGGCTGAGGCAAAGGGGGTTCACTCCCTTGTGACATGAGTTGCATTTCCCTCCTACAGTCCGGATTCCTGAAATTTCATCGAAGGGCAAATGACTGTATAGACATATCAAGGAGATTTGGAGATTTTGGAAAGGAGTTGAAGCTGGAATGATGAAATCCATGAAAGTCATAATACTTCTCTCTGCTTTTATTTACCATGAAGAAACAGCTAACTGGATTTATCCCCTACAACCTTCTTTATCTCCAATAAGGCTCTGAAAGCTACCAGCTATAAAAATGGACCCTGATACACACACATACACACACACACACACAC
>NC_138373.1:29851691-29885702 GCF_054177405.1 Leptonychotes weddellii
GTTTCTATCTCTGGCACCTGACCTCGTGTGGAGTCTCCAAACCCAGCAGATCCCTGTGGTGCACTCCCAAGCCGCTCCTCCCGGGGGAGGAAGGGGAGTCTCCCTGGATCTGTGGCTTGTTGCGTCCCTGCTGGAAGAGCAGTGGCCTGACTGTGCCACGGATCATGGTTTATGGCAACCCTGAGCTGAGAGCCTGCTCCTCGGCTCCGTCTCCGCAGCCGGCTTCCCGATCCGATCCCTGGGAGCTCTGCCGCACTCACGCACCCCCGGTCTTTCTGTGACCCCGAGGGTCCTGAGACCACACTGTCCCGTGAGGGTTCCACCCCCCGCTTAGCCACTGGAGTGACGTCCCTCAGCAGAGCCAACTTCTAAAAGTTCCAATTTTGTGCTCCGCGGCTCTATGCTTTGCTGGTATCGGCTGACGGAGGCCCCCTTCCCCACCATCTATCTTCCCAAATATCACCTCGGATTCACTTCTCCGCACGTCCTACCTTCCAGGAAGTGGTCGCTTTTCTGTTCAGAGAGTTGCTGCTATTCTTTTCTTTAATCTCCTGTTGAGTTCATAGGTGTTCAGAATGGCTCAAGCCCTATCTAGCTGAATTCCTGGGACCAGATGAAATTTAGGTCTCCTACTCCTCCGCCATCTTGCTCCTCCCTCCTCAACCCAGTATTTATTATGGAATTATTTGCAGTATTAGAAGACTGGAAGAAAACCCAAATGTTCATCATTGAGAAGCTGAATTATCCATGTGTCTCCACAATGGAGTTCTATGCAGCTGTAAAAAAGAATGAGTGATATCTTATTGTGTTGCCATGCAATTATCTTTAGAATATATTGTTAATGTAGAATAGACAAGGTGGAGGTAAATGTTTATAGTATGCTGTGCTTTATCTCAGGGTCACCAAATAGATGTGAAGGGAAATTTCATTTAGTTATATTCAAGTGAACAAAGAAGGCAGAATAGAATAAAGCTCTCACAGTTTACACAATCGAGTCAATTAGTGGATCTAGTCAGTAATCGTAATTGGCATATCATCACAAAAAAATAGAACCAGACATCATGTGCTTCTAATATAAGTACACAATGCCATTTACGAAGTATTCTTGGCCAAAAGAAAATCATTGAATGAATATGATCAAACCTCTAAGTCCAAACATGAATTTATACGACACACAGGAGACAGAGAAACAAGTTAAAATACCTGTTTTATGTAATCAGTAAAATACAAATTGAGAAATTCTGCATGAAAATTATCTTGGTTATCAAAAAACAAACGTTGAGGATATAGAGGGGAACCTTTGGATCAAACAGGATTTTTCATGATATTGGGAATTTTTGTGAATTTTTAGGTGTGAAAATAGAATGGGGTTATTTATTTTTAAGGAGATTATATACATACTTAAATATTTACATATGAAATTAGTAACAGTTGGCATTTGCAATAAAATGATCTAGAGAATGAGGGTGGAGAAGAACGAAAGTTGCTGTATATTGATTATTGAATTTGAGTGATAGGTAGATTTGTTTCATTATACTATTTTCCTTGTGTATGTATTTGCAAATTTCCATAATACACATTTTCAAAAAATCCTCATATTCTTGGTCTCGAAGACAAAATGAAGACCAAAGAGGAAGACATTATGGGTAGGGATTTTTCCACTCAGACGTGTAGAGACAGCTATAAGCTACATATCTATTTATTTCTATCAATAATAATTATATTTACTTACTACCTACCTACTAATTATATTGACTTACTACTATGTGCCATTAGATTCTAAGCACTTCATCTATTTTAATTGATCATTCTAACAATCCTGTGAAGTTGGTACTTCATTATTCCCATTTTACAGATGAAGTCACTGAGATGTAGAAGTCAAGTGAACTGTTCAAGGTCACACAAGGTCACGGTGCTGACTGAGTCAGGAATCCAATGGTGGCAGCCTAGCTCCAGAACTCATGCTCTCAACCATGAACTGAATGTTTGGTATATGTTATGGAAATGAGCAGCAGTAGCATCAGGAGCAATAAGAGCGAGCATTTATTCTGAGCACTCTTCTGTGGCATGCACTGAACTAAATAGCTTATGTCAGTTATCTGTAATTGAAGACAATCCTATAGAGTTGTCTTATTGTTTTCACTTACAGTGAAGAAAAACACAACTCAGAGGGGTTAGTAGCTGGTCCATGATCACTCGCATAGACTCTGGCAGAGAGTGGATACTATATAAGCTATTGGTTGCTGAGTAACAAACTACCCAACACTTATTGGCTTAAAATAACAGCTCTCTATTTTTAGCTCAAAACCGCAGGTGGCCAAGGTAGGCTGGACTCAGTTGGGTGGTGCTTCTGACCTTGGCGGGGTTCCCTCATGAGTCTTTGGCTGCGTGGCTTTGCTTGTGAGAGTTAACTCTCTATCCCGTGGAGCCCCTTGGCCTCATCTTCCCCTGGTAGGCTGGCTTCCACTTGTTTTTATGGTGGAGGCATGGGTCCAAGAGCAAGAGTAGATTCATGCAAGGCATAACTTTTGCCATATTCTTTTGGTCAAGGCCAATCACACAGCCAGCCCAGATTCAGGGAGTAGAAAGAGAGACTTCCATCTTTTGAGAGGAGAAGCTGGTAAGTTAGTTACATCATAAATGGAGTGCATTCTATGAAGGAGAGAAAATTGGGGCCATTTTTGCAATTCATCTACCAAAGGCACAAGCCCAGCTCTGAGTAATTTGAAAACGGTTGCATACCTGCCCCTCATTTCAGGTTCTACTGCAAATTTGGATTACTTATGACCAACCTGATCTGAACTTATCTAAATTCTCCATCCAGGTAAATTCAAAGTGCTGAGCCAATGCATCCTTGGAGCAAGATACCAAAGGTTTGCTGCTGTGACCTGCCAGAGGACAGGATTACACGGCAGGAAGGAAGAAGACTAGGCGCCATGGGAAAGGAGAGCATTAACACAAAGCCCCAGTTACCAGGTAATGAGAGAGTCTGACAGGTAACAACAGCAATGCAGCCATAATAGAATTTCAGTGAGATAAATTCCGCTTTCTGCCCAAGTTTAGCCACTCAGGGAAGAAACAATTACCTTGTGAAAATGGAACACTCACCCTATATTATCCCTTCATTAAAATATTCAAATGAAGGTAACAACACTGTTATAAGCTCATTTATAAAGAAAAATAACATTAATGCATTTAACGCTAATGCATTTACCTCCAAGCGCTTCCCAGAGATGTTAAAATGTGAAGTTTATAAAATGTTCAGTGATGTTGAACTTGAATTGCAACCTAATGCTTGAATTGCTACATTTAACATTAAAAGCATGTTATTAATCTTCAATTTAGGGGAGAATAATTTCACTCACTGTGCAGGAAAAAAAAAACCCTCAGTTATGATGGGATTTCATTCAGATCAAATTTGCTTTAATTGCAATTCTATTAAATTAGAAATAGACATTTTATCCTGATATGATTCTTTGATGTCTTTAGTTTTAATGCTAATAAAAGCATTATCACCACAGGTGTGAGCTGCATTACGTACAATAATTAGGACTTAAATTAAAGATGTGTCAAGCTACCCAAAAGTAATTTGGGAAACGAATGTAAAGAAATAAATCAGGTGAAATTTTGGGGGCAGGTTAGTTCCCTACACCTTTGCCAACATCAGTTTCTCATTACTGTATTTTCTTTTAAGAACAATAACACCATTAAGAAAAATGCCTTTCAGGCATGGTTTAAGAAAGTATCATAGAGCAATTGAGTGGAACACTTTGCAGGCAAAGGAAGGCACTGTAGAAGAATATTTAATAAAATGAAGCGATATAAACAGTGCATATTAAGTAAAGACAAAGTCATAAGTTAGTATGTATGGTATACTGTATTTATAAAATACGCACAGAAAAGTCTGGGAGGAAAGACAACCAAATGTTAATGAGTCATTAATCTTTAAGTGGGGGGCTTACAGAGATTCTTCTTTTCATGTTTTGATTCTGTGTTTTATAATCATTTTTAATAATTAGCAAATATTGGGGCGCCTGGGTGGCTCAGTCGTTCAGCATCTGCCTTCGGCTCAGGTCATGATCCCAGGGTCCTGGGATCGAGCCCCGCATCAGGCTCCCTGCCCGGTGGGAAGCCTGCTTCTCCCTCTCCCACTCCCCCTGCTTGTGTTCCCTCTCTAGCTGTCTCTCTCTCTCTGTCAAATAAATAAATAAAATCTTTAAAAAAATAAAATAAAATAAAAAATAATTAGCAAATATTATTCTGTCTTGGGAAAAGTCCTATAAAAGAACAAAATGCATTCAGGGTGACTGAGCTTGTCATAATCAGAGACTGTTTCCTATTTCTTTGTCATACCTAAGTCCTGAGATGAGTTCAGGCAGATCACACCCTCTGGGGGGATAAATGAAGGAAGGAAGGAAGGAATGAAGGAATGAATGAATATATGAATGAAGGAATGCGTGAATTACAAGAGCTGGAATTCAGTATGTTGCTAATGGGAGGGTGGTCAGGAATTAAGGCTTTACTTTTTGTTTTTCCTGTGAAGACCTCTCTTCAGAATTGAAATCTCTTTCTTTTACTGAAGCATGTTAGAGGAGAGATAGCCAATGTGACCCAATTATGTTCTTCTCCAAAATGGACAAAATCTGGGGACAGAATCAGAAAATGTGAACTCAGTGTCAGTACCTCAGGTGAGAGATGAAAGTGTCCCTCTCTTCACACAGAAGTAAATTGACCTACGTACAGTGATGTGTAACATTAGACTTTTGGATTTTTTTTTTTTTTTTTTTTGCTAACCTTTGTTAAATATTTTATTAATGTTCGCACCCACTGTGTATCAGGGAAGGGACCATATGCTGTTGGGAAGGCAAAGATAAATGGAGACATGTTTTCTGCCCTCAGGGTAGCTTGGAGTAGAGAAAAGGGAATAGGCTTTAAAAATCTGACATTCGTAGGGTCCGATCCAAGCGCCACTGGTTACTGGCTGAATAGCAAGTGACTTGTCATCCCACAGCTCCAAATCCTCATCTCTAAAATGAGAAAAACAATAATACCATACTGGATTTTGTAAAAATTAAACTAGATACTGTAAAAATAAGCTGGTACATAGCAAGCACTCAGAAAAAAGGTAACCGTCCTCATGAAAGAAAACTATGCATCATAAATATGACACAAATACAAAGTAAATATTTTAATGTGTGTTATGCTTAATTTAGGCTGAATTTAACTGATTTCCACATCCACCTGGTCTTACCCTCCCTAACTGCTGAGGACAAAGTTGGGGGGAGGGCTTCTGTGCTTATAGAAATTTCATTATAACCAAGCAGATTTGGGATATGGTTGCTACTGTGATGGTCTTTTGCCAGGTCCTAAGAAATTTCTCAACACTGCCATGCCTGCTAAGCCTTTTTTTTTTTTTTTTAAGATTTTTTATTTATTTATTTGAGAGAGAGAGAATGAAAGACAGAGAGCATGAGAGGGAGGAGGGTCAGAGGGAGAAGCAGACTCCCCGCTGAGCAGGGAGCCTGATGCGGGACTCGATCCCGGGACTCCAGGACCATGACCTGAGCCGAAGGCAGTCGCTTAACCAACTGAGCCACCCAGGCGCCCAATGCCTGCTAAGCCTTACCCCCTCTGAATCTTCAAGAGAACCCTCTAATGATTGGAAAAAAGGTGTATGAGTCATCTGTTGCTACGTGACAAGTTATTTCAAAATATAGATGCTCAAACAACACACACTTATTATCTCCCAGGCTCTGTGGGTTAGGAATTACAGGTTAGCTTAGCTGAGTGTTCTGACTGAGTTCCTGCAGACTGCAGTCCGAGCACTGGCCAGGGGCTGGAGTCTCATCTCAAGATTCGACTGGGGAAGAATCAGCTTCCAGTCCCACTCACATGCCATGACTGACAGGATCCAGTTCCTTGTGGCTGTTGGTTGAAGGCCACCTCCGTTTCTTGCCACGTCGGCTCTCCAGAAGGCAGCTCACAACATGACAGTTGGCTTATCAGAGTAGGAGAAAGAAAAGAGGGGAGGAAGACAGACAGAGAGGAATCTCTTGGTAATCTAATGTTGGGGGTGATATTCGACTGTCTTGTATTCTACTCAACAGAAGCCAGTCTTTAGGTCCAGCCTACACTTTGGGGGCGGGGGAAGGGGAGAGAGCATTTGTAAGGAACATGAATACTGGGAGGGAGGTAGGCGTCACTGGGGGCATCTTAGCCGTCTTCCATGATGGAGGCTCCAAGAGTCATTTAAGGCATAAACCTATGTCTTAAAAGTCCCTATTGGAAGCCCAAGAAAGGCTGGTTTGGATCTTGAGGTCTAAATGGAGACTCCTCCATTCTTCCCTGTGATTTGGAGTCTGTAGGCCAATATGCTCAGACATACTAAAGAAAAAGAGGCCAGAAAGAGAGCTAAGTCGTCAAGGTCATCAAGAATGACCTTGACAAGTCAGCCCACCAACTGCATGTTTAGGGAAAGGTGGAAAAGCATGAAGAGATGATATTGGCTCAGTATTCCCAGTGCTCTCAGAATGCAGGGATGCACGCACGTAAACTTGCGCACACACACACACACGCACACTTGCACACATGCATGCACACACGCACTTACTCTGTGCCAGACACTGTTCCATGTGCTTTACAACAATCTGTGAAGTTACTACCATTTTTATCATCATCCCTATCCTACAGATGGGGAAACTGAGGCTCAGGGAGATCGAGTCTCTAGTCCAAGTGCATACAGCTAATAAGGTAGGACGGCTGGGATACAAACAAAGCCCTCTCTCAGTTGCTATGGTATAAACTTTCTCTAAAGCCCAGCAACTCAACCCAGTTTCCAGCAAAAGTTCTGGGCTATGGTTAATAAAATTAACAGCTTTCTCATTAGCTCAGAACTACAAAGTGGTCGGGCAGAGGCAGAAACAACCAGGGAGGGGAAATCCTATCTGTGCCTCCCAACCTACCATCACTTCCCCCCAGTCCTTAAAATATTTAAGGACCACAGGATGTTTTCTTTTCTTCCCTCATGATGCCTTGCACAGGGCCTCGGACACAGAAGGCTCAATGTGTGACAATCCAGTGGTTATGCTTTCTGCACCTGCTACTCTGTACCTACTGGCTAGAGGCAGAGGTATCGTGTGTCTCAGCGGGGCAGTCCTGATAAGCATGGGCTTTGGCCTGGGACACATCTGAGTTCACATTCTGGAATTCCTACATTTAGTGTGACTTTGACCTTACTTATCAGATCGTGAATTTCCCTGTAATGAAAATGAGATAATAATGTCGTCTTGCGGGTTTGTTATGATGATTCCATAAAATTGTATGCCAAGTACCTAGAATGGGGACATGCATTCCATAAAAGGTAGCTGGTTTTATTCTTAGCAACCATCATCCAGATTTTAAACAGGGGACTTTGCTTTCACTTTACAATTCAACTTCCCCTGTATGATTTTTTAAAAATGGCACTATTCCCATTTTAAAAGGCAGAACCTTTGTGCAAAACATTTGAATCCATTATTCAGAGTAGGTTAACACTACTTAAACACCCCAGCCCCACATCTCAGTAGCTCCATAAACATTTTTTTCCCCTCTTTCCTATAAATCAGAAGTGAGGAGGGGCCCTACTGAGCAGCTCTCCTTCACGCAGCCAAGTGGGGTCCCAGAGCCCTTTGATGCTCTGGCTACCTCACCCTGGGGCTCTGTAGCCACAGGGATGGGATTAAGGGGGCTCAGCAGACCCACTGCACATTTGGTGTCCCAGACTTCCAAGAAACTTGCACCCTTTCTGCTCATATTCCTTTGGCAAAACTAACCATATGGTTTTACCTAGCTGCAAAACATGGCTAAGAAAAACAGTATTTGTGTGTCTTAGAAGGAAAAGCAAAATGGCATTGTCCCTGGCATCCT
Organism: Leptonychotes weddellii; assembly: GCF_054177405.1. Classification (NCBI taxonomy): domain Eukaryota; kingdom Metazoa; phylum Chordata; class Mammalia; order Carnivora; family Phocidae; genus Leptonychotes; species Leptonychotes weddellii. The sequence goes on from NC_138373.1 coordinate 29,859,597, forward strand.
ACATGACAGATAACTGGGTGGATAGAAGGTGAGAAAAAGGTACAAATGAATATTACCTTAATATTTGCACATGGATGGCCCCATTTACCATGCCTCGTTTTGTTTTTAATACCTGGTCTTATAACTTTCATTGGAAAGGCTGCATAACGAGTCTAGGCTGTAATTATAATTTTCTGACTCATTCCCTATCGCGGGGCAAATGTTTAGGATCATTCTGGTCCTCTTCCCCAGAATGTTACAGCTTTATACTGTGAACACTGATTATGTCCGCCTACCTCTGATGGAGGTGCATTGCTGGGCAGTTACGAGCCAAATGCCGAAAATCAGCCAGTGTAACTCTCATGGCTCCTTAAGCAAAGGAATATTCACAGTCCCAGAGGCCAGCCTGACAGCTCTAACCCCAGGTTCATTGCCTCTGAATTAGAAGGGGAGGGTTAGATGTGTGCCTGAGTCAAATTAAACTTGGCATGGGTTATATTTTCTTCCACAGAAGCCAACCATCTATATTATAATGCTCAGTGGCCAGAGGCGGGGAAGAACAGCCACGGTTTCAAATGATCGTGTGGCTAAAAATCAAAGTATGGTAATGCTTGCCGGCTAAGTTCGCCTCTTTGCGATGTGCAGCCCAAACCCTGACTGTAGTCTGGATGGCATGGGATTGCAGAAAGAGTGCCAATAAAATGCAGATTTGTTTCCATTTCATTCCATTCCAACAGCAGTTATTCATAACAGCTTAATGTGCAGCTACTGCATTTCCCAGATGCAATGTGCTGAGGGTTTTGTGCAGTGAAAATTGGTTTTATAGGCAAGGGAAATGCCACCAGCACTGCAAAATTGCTGGTACACTTTCACTCCTGGATTTAGCTCTCCAGGATGAGAATTCAGATCCTGGAATAGTTGTTGCCTCCGTAATGCAAAATCCAAACTACCAGAGTCAGGATTATGCTGGGAAATTCACACGCACGCAGAGCAGCTTAGATAACGCTATAAATTAAATATGAAGCCTCTTTGTGCTTTCAAAAAATCAGAGAGAATCAAAGGCTTGTACAAATTCTTCTTACTCTGCTTGGAGACATTGTTGCCCTTGTGAGCGTTGTCGGCACCCTGAGTCCTGATGCCGTTCACATTCCTGTTCCATTCTCTGCCGTTTTCTGCAGGCAAAGGGTTAGTCGCAAGTGACCTAAATGGCTTTTTAACTCTGTGTTATGGCACTTTAAGACAGACCTGCCCAGCACAATCTAAACCACATGGCGAGTATCGGGGAAGGAAGGAGTGGGGGGAAGACTGTATATATTCACGTGTGTTTATATATATATACATATACATATATATGTATATATATACACACACATTATGTGTGTGTATTTATATACGTGTGTATATTTTTATACATTACATATGTGTGTGTATAATACATATATATATATATATTTTTTAAACCACTGTTGTTCTCAAAAACAGTTTATTGTTACAACTGCTCCAATTTATAGTGGTGGGAAAACAGGCACCAATCAGGAAGACAAGGGGGGGTCATTGCCAAGTAGTATTGAAGACTCACTGGTCAGAACATAATCTCTATACATGAAGGACATTTTTCATGTATAAAGATTACGTCCTGACCCACAGAGCTTAACACTGGCTTTCTGGGATTGTACCTGGATTTGGTCTGATCCGTTTTTACTAATCTTCACTCCCTTCAGACCAGGGCCCTCTGTTTACCTTCCATTGGTTTGATACTTTAATTTTCAAAGTTGGGGATATGCCTGTGTTTTCCTGACATGGCCTCTAGAATGCAGAAACCATTCGAGAATTCACTGCTCCTTTAAACTGAAGTGTGCGGGTGAAAGCTCTACCCAAGACTGATGAGCAGGGAGCATGCTCAGTGAACCCCAACACAGTACATGGCTTATACTCTTGTAGCATCCACATTGGGGTGGAGGCAGGCAAGACTCTGCATCCCACAGTTGCCACAAAGCCACAATTGCTGAAAGCAGCTCAGACCACGCGTGGCGGCTTCCCCACCATCCCCCAACTGGGACATTAAAGCAAGATGTGCATAATCAAGTAATTCTGATTCATTTTTTGGGAAGCGATGGCATTTAGTGAAATCCAGTAAATTGTCCCTTTCAGCATTAAGAACATGTTCTGAGCTTTCCCTACTAGACTTTGTGTAATGGTAATATAATAGGATTGCTATGGCAATTAAGTGATTGCGTATTTTTGGGCAATGGAGGACATCCACTGGGGCACATGCCATTAGTAAAATGGAAACCTTGTCACAGGATTGGTTGGAATCTGGCTCAGGAGTTGGGGACACGAGCCATCATCCATTTTATTTCTTCAAGAAATTTGGGGGTGGGATTATAAAATCATTGAGCTCCACCTCTTACACTGGGATTCCACTGGGAAGGGTCCAGTAGAGTCTCTACATAGCAAATGAATATCATCGCCATTAAAGCATCTAACAAATAACTGATCTGCACAGATGCTGGATAAAGTGGATTATCAGATTTGCTTTCTGTTGGCAGAAGGGCAGTGCGGAGGAGGGCATTCGATACCTTGTAAACCTCAGTGACTCCTTTGTAGACTGTTTTATGATTTCCATATAGGGAAGTTTCTTGGGATCTTCTTGTCTGTCTCCCCATACATACACACCAACTACCATGTGAGATGAATAGATAAGAAAACATCCCCATTTCACAGATAAGGATACTGACTTCTGATAGCCAGTCCCAGTTCAGCTTAAGTCCATACAACTGGGCAAGCTGAAGAGGTGACAACTTGCCTGAGGTCCACTTCCCCACCCTGGGCTGCCTGGCGTCAGTGAATCTCTATTCTTTCTTTTTCATTTTTCGGCTAGCATTACAAGCATTTGTTAAAGCTGGGTGTTAATATCCAGGTGATTGCTATCCATTTTTCTGTGCTCTCTGCTGTGTTTGAAATATTTCCTAAAGACAAAGGACAAAAATAAAGTCAGTTGATTGTTTAATATGGGGATAACAACCCCAAAGTATTTTGGGGGTTATTATCCATATAAATTATGGATTATAAACTATCCATATAAATTATGACACTTCTGTGTCCCCATTTTTTTTGGTTATTGTTGCCTGTATTGTCATCTTTGGAGGAGTGGTTATAGGATAGGGTCTTCATCCCCTGTCCTGTACCAGCAAGTTGCTGTACCAGCAAGAAGGTTAGAGCCTTGCAAGCAGTGCATTGCAGTGTAGGGCAAAGCGGGGCAGGGAGTGGAGTCTTCCCATATGACGTCCCTTCCACACACAACCTCTTTTCTCCACCAGCAACCATTTCCACCAAGTGTCCTTGCTCTTCCTCCAAGATCCCTTAGCAAGGTTACAGTGAGCTACCAGCTCAAGTTGTGTTGCTCCAAGACACCCTCCTCCATACGTCACAGGAAATTGGGTCTCCTTTTAATCAGCTTCACTTCTGTATCCTTCTATTTTTATTGCAGTGAAATATGCATCACATAAAATTTACCCCTCTGACCATTTTAAAGTGAGCATTCAGTGGCATGGAGTACCTTCGTAATGCTGTGCAACCGTCACCCCTGTCTAGTTCCAGAATCTAAAGCCCCCAAAAGGACGCCTCTTGTCCATGAAGGAGTCACTCCATGTTCCATGTCCTCTCCTCCGGTCCTTGCCAGTCACTAATCTGCTTTCCCTATGCATTTCCCTGTCCCGTGTATTTCCATGGAGATGGAATCATATAATATGATTTTATGTTTGGTTTCTTTCACTTAGCATATGGTTTTATAAGACCCTCCATGTTATAGCATGGATCAGTATTCATTCCTTTCTAATGACGCCATCAAGAGAGTAGGAAGACAATCCACAGAACTGGAGAAAATATTTGCAAATCCTATAACTGATAAAAATCCAGTATTCCAGATATATAAAGAACTCTTACAACTCAACAACAAAAAGACGAACAACCTAATTTTAAAATGGGCAAAGGACCTGGATAGACATTTCTCCAGAGAAGATAGACCAGTGGTCAATAAGCACATGAAAAGATGCTCAACATCATTAGTCATTAAGGAAATATAGATCAAAACTTTTCTTTAAAAACTCACCCCACACCTTGTATTTATTGATATATCACCCTTTGGTTCATATCTGGGTCCTCCCCTGGACTGAAGGTTCCTATCTCTGTTCATTTACTATCGCAATCTCAGTAGTGTTTGGCACCTGATCAGCCTTCAATAAATATTTGTCCAATAAATGAAGGGATGGACGTGGAGAATAAAGTGCTTTCGAGGGTCAAAAAAAGAGAAACAATGTCAACTTTTTCAATTTATAGAAATACTGTGTGCATTGGTGGATGTCATGTTCATGGACAAAGAGAGTAGCTTTTTTTCCCCTGACCTCCGCTCCTAGATTCCATGTCCAGACTACGAGACATCACGAGCTTGTTGTTTTTGTTTTGGTGGTGGTGGTGTTGGTCTACTAATAGTTTATTGAATGCTGTGAGTAAGGCGCGTACTAGGTGCTGAGGATATGACTGAATTAATAAATGCATGGATTAAGCTTCACATAAATTCTTTGGCACAGATTTCACTCTCCTACTTTGTATATGAAGGAACTAAGGCTCAGAGAATCCTTTAAGTGAAAGATTTAAGGACCCTCAGATAGGAACTAGAGAGGCTGTACATCTAAGCATCTTACTTACTTCATGACCCCATTGTCTCTGCATTCCCCACATCGGACACAGGGCCCGGGAATGAGTGACGGCCAAAGATATTTTAATAACAGAGTGTGGATAGTTACCAAGGAATCTGGGGAAAAGAAAGGAAGGAAAGAGAGATTAAAGTTTGGACCCACATTGCTTAGGATGAATAAAATGATAACAATAGCTACCATTTATTGAGTCCTTACTATATGCCAAGTACTGTGCTAAGCACTTTACTCTTATTGTCTCACAGGATCGAAAAATTGAATATAGGATATAGATACTGTTTATTGATTATCGCTATTTTGAGCAGGAAACTGAGGCACAGAGAAGTTGATTGACTTGCTCAGGGCCACCCAGATGGCAGTGAGTGGACCTGGGATTTGAACTCAGGACTTCCAAGTTCAGTGACCTAGTCACTAAGCTGTAGGTGCCTGCAAAGCAGAATACAGCTCGGGAGCTCAGACTAAAGTAGCACAGATTCCTGCCCCCTTCATTCATATCCCTAGGGAGTAACATTTTGGAGAAACAAGTGTTCATTGTTCCCGGTGCCCTAGATACAGATTGCCCCCAGCACATGGGGTAAGTAAGGGCTACCCTGTCCCAAAGAGCTGGTGGAAAGAAATTCCTGCCTCCCTGAGGAGAGTTGCCTACCTTCCCAACGAGTGAGAAGCCCAACAACATGCTCATCCTTCACAGATTGCTCCGACAGTGGACAGAGCTGAGTGTCCCGGGGTGTGTCCCGGGGTGGGGGGACTGTCCCTGGAGAGTCCACAATTGCATGGGCTGCAGATACCTTGAAGTGAGATGCCAGTTGGAGAGCAGGAAGAACGGAGGACATCAGAGATGGTCGCCGCCGAGCAGCCTGGCAAGCTGGTGCCCACCTCAAGGACCCTTGGTGCTTCTCTTGCCACACATGGGTTCTCCCTACATATCCTTGTGTCTCTGGCCCCTCTTACCTCCCAGATCTTGGCTGATGTATCGCATCTTCCTAGAGGCCTTTCCAAGCCATCAGATCCACAGGAACTCCTGCCTCCACCAGTATCCTGTTAACCTATTTTAGGTTTTTCATAGTACCCATCAGTATCCAGAATTATCTCCTTTATTGTTCATTTGTTCATGGGCTTACTCCTCTCCATGTAACCTCTGTAATCACTTTTCATGGTTATTGCCTGGACTGGGAACAAGACAGGACCCATGTTGAGAAAATAAATGAAAGAAGAAAGGAAGGAGAGAGACTTCAGTGATCACCACTCTTCATTGTTTGGGGAAGGCAGCTGAGGCACAGAGAGGGACACCGGCATGTCCAAAGACACACAGCAAGTAAGCAGGAGAGCCTCACAGACTCATGTCGGTCTGAGCCCGGCACCTGTACCTTTTCCTGTGATCTCTCACTGCCTCAAAGGTTTCCTGAAATAATATTCATGCTTTCTGCATGGAAGGTAATCTGATGGTTCCTCTGGCTTCTGTACAGTTCTAGAAATCTTTCTTATATTAATTTGAGCCTTGTTGATGTTCACATGAAGTTTTCTTTTTTTTTTTTTTTAAAGATTTTATTTATTTATTTGAGAGAGTGAGAGAGCACAAGAGGGGGGAGCGGGAGAGGGAGGAGCAGACTCCCCGCTGAGCAGGGAGCCCGATGCGGGACTCGATCCCGGGACTCCAGGATCATGACCTGAGCCGAAGGCAGTCGCTTAACCAACTGAGCCACCCAGGCGCCCCACACATGAAGTTTTCTTCACAAGTTTTTGAAACAAGAAAAATGTCCCTTGTTCCAATCTGTCCCCTCCCCCTACATCCCAAGCAATCTTTGGGGGGGAAAAAGGATAACTTAGGTTCTCACTCTGCACTCCACGACTGTTTGCTGTATTTGTTTAACAAATGAATGTTGTTATTTTTAGGATGAACAGTAAATGAGAGTAGGGAAGAGATGGCATTCTAAGAATGCTACCATCTAGACAATCTCTCCTTTAGATGAGTTTTTGCTTTATTCCAGACACTCAAAACATCGAAGTAAAAAAAGCATCCCACTTTTGATCATCTTTAAATACTCACTGAAAACAAAACAAAACTTAATTGAAGAGGAAACGTGAAGCCCTCTTGATCTCTATGGAAACATAGCCAATTATCAAGACAATTTCCAAATATCCCAGAAGCTTGTATAAATGTCTCTTAGCCTTGGAAGAGTAAAACTAAATATTTACCACATGCCAAACAAAATTAAGATTTATCTGGCACCAAAGGAAAAAAAGAGAAAGCTACTTCTGCATGCTGAAATCCCACCGCTACAAAGAGAAGCAGGGCCTTTTGAAAGGAAAACGTTTTAACTGTGTTTACAAGGGTCATTTCAATGTTTTCAAAACTGTGCTACTAAATAATGCATGTTACCCAAGTGGAACACTGAAGCCACCAAGTGCTGTCTTCTTGAGGGTCTGGATGTCCAGGTGGAAGAGAAGACTCAGCCAGCGGGGACAGTCTGATTCCTTCCTTCCCAAGAGAGGGTGGCAGTGGATGGAGGACTGGGCCTTGGGGTCTTGTACAGAGTTTGCAGCTGTTTACTATTTCATCAGGTAACTGGTCTGCAGGAAGGTAGGGACAGGGTTGTGGAGCTGCAAGATGCTTGTCCTGGGAGTGAGGCACTGTGGGACCAAATCCCAGCCCACTCATTTCTTTGCGGGATCCATTATCTAACTGGGGGTGCCAGCTACGTGGAAAGAGTTGCTTGGCTCTCAGAGTTTTAAGAAGATTAAATAGCATGTGTAAAGCACAGTGCCTGGCACATAGTAAGCACTCAATTAATATTAACTATCTCAGTAGTAGGAATAGTGGTATCCGATTGGCAGAGGCAGCAGTCACCACCATGTCTATCCCACTCTCTCTTCTGTGTTTCCCAGCTGCCTCTGCAGGTAGACTGGGGTTGCGTGACTCATTATGGCCAATGGCCTCCAGCACAGGTGATGTGGGTCATTTCCAGGCAGAGGCCGGTAGGGGCAGGTAGGAGTGGGTGTGTGTTCTTAAAGCTCTGTCCTCTCCTGCTGCAGCAGCCTAGGGATCCACAGTGATACGGTGGCCTCACTAGATGGTAGAGCCTCCATGAGTCTGCTTTCTGGAGACGGAAGCTCCCTACGGACCATGTGGGACCTAGAACATGAGTGAGAAGTGCTTTTTGTTATCAGGCTACTGGGATTCTGGGTTGGTTTGCCACTGCGGTATGACTCTGGTAACGAAGATGCTTCATTATTATTTCTCTTATCACTCCGCAATCAAAGCAGATTCAAGGGGACCAGAAGTCCTCAAAGGGGGATATTCTGAGGCTGGTTTTCATACAGAGACACATTTTTATCAACTAGTATCTTCTGTGTGTTTATATATAATAGATCATCTCTGTCTCCTTTAGATGAGTTTCTCCTTTATTCCAGACACAACATCGAACTAAGAAAAGCATCCCACTTTTGATCATTTTTAAATACTTACTGAAAAAAAACAAAACAAAACTTAATTGAAGAAGAAATGTGAGGCCCTCTTGATCTCTATGGAAACAACCAATTATCAAGACAATTTCATAATATACTATATAGTATTTTCTGTGTATGTGTGTGTATATATACACACATTCTCTGACCTTTCTGTGGTTTGTCTATGTGTACACACACACACACACACACATATGCATGCTCTTGAGTCCTGCTGGCTTATGGCTTTACCATCCCATGTGAGCAATCTTAAACAATTTCTGAAATCAGGAAGGAATGTATATGTTTCCTTCCGATGCATTCTTCCTACCACTGCTTTTTTGTATTTGGAAACCCCATCCTCTGCTCCCATATTTCATTGTTCCTATTTCTACCATGATAAAATACAAATTGGGGTGCCTGGGTGGCTCAGTCGGTTAAACGTCTGCCTTCAGCTCAGGTCATGATCTCCAGGTCCTGGGATCAAGTCCTGCATCTGCTCAGCAGGGAGTCTGCTTCTCCCTCTCCCTCTCCCTCTGCCTCTCCCCACTGCTCATGCTTGCTCACTCTCTATCTCTCTGTCTGAAATGAATAAATGAAATCTTTAAAAAATAAAAAATAATTAAAAAAATACAAACCTCTTCCCCTGACAATCAAGGTTCTCTGAGACCTGGCCTATTCATTCCCATTTCTTTCTAAAGACTGCCACAGTCAGGCTGTGCTGTTCCTATCACTTCCCCATCTTTGAAGGATTCCAGACACTCCGAGTGCCCACGTCTTTTGTTTTTATCATATTGCCACCCTGAAATATTTCTCTGGCCTCCTTTATTAAATACTTAGTGTCTATATTTCTTGAGGGAAGGGACCCCAACACAGGAAACTGAGGTTTAACAGTTTTTTAGAAATTGTCCCCAAGATCTCAAGGACTTTGTCTTTAGCTTTTTTCTGATAGCAGCTTTATTGAGAAAGAACTGGCAGGCTGCACAATTGATCTGTTTAAAGCATATATTTAAATGGATTTAATATAATCACAAAATTGTGCAACTACCATCACAATTTTGGAACATTTTCATCACCTGTCTCCCCCAAAACAATCCATACCCATTAGCATTCAGTCCAATTTTCCATCACCTCCAGCCCCTGGAAACCACTAATGTACTCCCTGTTTCTATAGGTTTTCCTATTCTGGACACTGCATTTAAATAGAGTCACTGTATGAAGTCTTTTGTGACCGGCTTATATAATTAGCCTAATGTTTTCAAAGATCATTTGTGTTCTAACATTAGTACTGCATTCTTTTTAAGGCTGAATAATATTCCATTGAATGGATACGCAATATTTTATTTATCCAATCATCCCTCGATGGACATCTGGGTTTGTTTCCATTTATTTTTGGTTTTACTATTTTGGGTTATGCTGATAGGGACATTTGGGTGTAAGTTTTTGCACAGATGTGTGTTTTCATGTATCCTGGGTATATCTGCTGGGTCATATACGGTGACTCTATTGTCATGTGTGTGTTTTGTTGTTGTTTGTGGTTAAATTAAAGCACAGTTTAATCTCACTTCCCATGACCCACGTTGGGAGGACAGAAAAAGGTCCCTGTCACAGTGCTCACAAGTACTGAGCTTGTTAATGGCAGATTTGTCCCAGATCTGCCCCATCTAGTGGAGCATCACCCTAGATATGGCCCATCTGCCTTGTCTATGAAGGTGACGGCAGTTATAGCTGGGAGCATGGTTCATACATGTTTCCAAGTACATCAGTTATTTTTCAGTTCCTCAAATTGATGTGACTAAGATCACAAATCACTGCTTTGCAATCAAACTGAAAATATAAAATAACAGAAATCGAACATTTTAAACCAGGCTTATTTTTTTTAAATTCTCTTTAATGTCTTTCAGATGGTGAAAGATTTCTGTGTTCATTATAGAATATGTCTGTAGAAAATAATGTAGGGAATTTGGAAAAACCGAGGGGAAAAAAAGTTTATCCTTAGCCCTCCCACTTAGAAAAAAAAACACCGTTCTGTCCTTTTCTGTTTGCTTTAAATTCATTGAACACGAGATTGGGACTGGAACAGGAGATTAAAGTCCCCAGTTCTGGAATCGGGCTGGAATCTGATTCCCAGCTCCATCACCTGCTGGCTGGTTGACCTCAGGCCAGGTAGGTGACCTCCTAAGAATTCAGGGAAATGACACCTACATCCCAGGGCTGTTGTGAATTCTAGACCATGATGCAGATACAGCGTTTAACAGCGAGTCTGGCACCTGCTAAGGATCCAGCCACTGGTCGTTATTTTGTTTAATGATAATGCTGTTATTTTTATTTTCCTGCGAGCTGCTTCTCCATGTTATTCAATATTCTTTAAAAACATGACTTTATTTTGGTTGCCTTGTCTCTCTGACTGATCTACCATCATTAATGTATGCCAGTTTCCTAATTAGGTCCTGGGTCCTTTTTGATCTCCAATAAATTAAATCATGCTGCCATTTCCCTGTTACTCTCAAGTGGGCTTTATGTTTGACGTCGACGTCCTCGGCCTCCCCCTGTTCTTGGCCACCCCTGGGATATCCCTGGCCAATACCCATTGGTGCTGGCAGGGAAAAGACACGCTGTGCGAACCGCCTCGTTTGCCTAGACACAAACCCTCCAACGGAAAATAAAATCAGCCATCTTTTTTTTCCTCGGCAGAAGCCATGGTGTTTGCTCGTTCCCAGCCCTCCTCTAGCGTGGGGGTAATTTGTAGCTTGAACGATTGAGACAAACACTTGGCGTGAGTCCGAGAGAAGTAGGATGTCTGTAATTGGAATATTTTGTCTCATTTATTCTTGATAATGTGCCATATTCCACTCCATCAGCCAGAGGTGATTGTTCACAGAATGCCTTACACCTGGTATCGGTGCTTATGAAAACCAGATGTGGTTCATTGTTAGATGCTATTTTAAAGCAGGGGCGCGCCAGTTTCCTCCAGTGGCCCCTCCTTCCTCGTGCGCTCTCCTTTTCCTACAATTGTTTGCCCTCCCCAGGGTTCTAGTTACATTTATTTGGAGTCCGGGGATGCTGGCCCATTTTTACCAAGTCTTGGTAATCTGTTCTGAATTCCCTGCAGGTCGTGCGGGGAAGGGGGCGTGTTGGGGAGGAGGCAGGGAAGTCCAGAATGATCAGTGGAGCCTGTAGCCCCACGGGTTCAGGCATCTCCTCCTGGGGTGGCTGGAGCAGGCATGAATCCGTAGAGTGGTCACAAAGGTCAAATCAAGGATGCTGATGCTGCTTTTTGTCCTTTGAGACAATGACGTGGATGTCTGAAGAACCTTTGCTCTCCTGGGTCTCTGCAGGTTACAGGAGGAAGAAAGGGGCATCATCAGGCTGGCTTCCCCAAGGAGCTTTGTCAAATGGCAATCCTGCCATTTAGATGTTTTTAAGGACTAACACAACAAAGTACTGGTGCCTCTCCAAATACTCTGAATTTCCAGGGAAGGGTTCTGGGCATCTGCATTTCCAACAGGTCTTCTGGTGGTGATCCCAATAGGGCCAAATTGGGAAAAATTGGTAGGGCGACAGTACTCCTCAGCCTTTGATGTGCACAGCCTGGGGACCTGGATTAGATGCAGATTCTGATCCTGTAAATCTGGGGAGGGGAGGGGAGCTGAGAGGATGTTTTCCTAGAAATCACCCAGATACTGGTGCTGATCGGTTTTTGGAATATAGGTGAGGTTTGGTGGGGTGAGGTCTGGAGCTGATGACCAAGAAAGAATTCTTGAGACGTCTTTGGTACAAAATGGTGGTTTATTAAAGCACGGGGACAGGACCCGTGGGCAGAAAGAGCTGCTGCCCCGGGGTTGTGAGGGGTGGCTGATTATATACTATGGGGTTGGGGGAGGCAAGGAAAAGGGAGGTTTCAAAAAGATTTTCATTTGTTAAAGAAGACTCACAGGATACCACAGGCCTTGCCATTGTCAAGTGAATGTTGTTTTCCCTTCTAGCAAGGCATTAACATGAAGATAGTTGGGAGCTTCCTGGAGGAACATTACACTCTGCCCGCCTCAAGTTATCTGTCAGTGGGCTGCAGGTTATAAAGACATTTAATTGTATCTACATTTCCTTCTGGAAGCTAGGTTATTGATAGAAGTGCTTTGTTCTCGTATATTGCTAAGACATTTCTAAACTGAGGGAGGCTCCAGACTTGCAGGATTGTGATCTCTACAAGTTAACTATTTGTTTTTCCTTTCCTTAGCGTTAGGGCATCCAGGAGTGCCTGAGGGATGTCTCATATATCCCATCTGGGGCGGGGGCTGGCACGGGTTATAGGGTGTCAGCTTCTGCTTTGTCCTCAGCTTGCCTTCTGTTCCTTCTGATCAGTGCTGCTGGGACCACATTCAGTAGCAGAGTTCACACTCCACCCGCTGCCTGTCTTCCTACTGCCCATGACCTAAGAATGATTGGGGAAAAAAAAGAAACACAAATAGCGTGTCAGTACACATGACCATTATTGGGACACAGCCACACCCACTCACTTCCGTCGTGACTGTGGCTGATTTTGTACAACACGCCGCGGAGTTGGGAGCTGGGGCAGAGATCGTACAGCCCCAAGAGCCTAAAATACTTTCTGGCCCTTTGCAGAAGGGGTTTGCCAATCCCAGGTCCAGATGTGGAAGCAAGAAAGGCAGAGGTGTCCTTTAAGGAAATATATTACTCAGTACAGTTGGAAGGTGGGAGATAAGACTGACGATCCAGTATGTTGAGTTTGAATATCAGTAATGATTCGAAAAATTAATATTACCCTAAAACAGGAGATGAAGTCTGACAAGTGTAAAAAAAAAAAACAAAAAAAAAACCAAAACCAAATCTTTATTCTTCCCACCCTCCACCTCCTGACCCCAATTTCTGACTTAGAATGGCCATAAATTTGCATAATGGCTTTCTTTTGTTCTTCTTATTGCCAACTAATTGAATTAGGATGGGTAAAAAAAAAAAAAATACCTTCAGGCTCAGACCAGTTCCAGACTCCTGTAAATAAGCCTATAGGTGAAAAAAGGTGAAGAGTGGGTTTCTCTTTTGGGGGCACCTATAATGTAGGTTTTATTTTTGTTTGCTTTTTTTATTTAGCTTATGGACATGAAGGGAGTCGGGGATAGAATTTTGATAGATGAGTCTTTTCGGAGAAAAGAATCAAAACTCAGCTTACACCTGCCTTCTCTGGAGAGCCTCTTCATCTCTCTAGGTCAGGGCGTAGTCGGGGTGAAGGCAACTCAGAAAGTTTTGCAAACTTGGACCTTAGAGAGTCTTTAAAAAAGACTTCTCATGGAGAGGGCTTGGAGTAGGATTTTCTGCCCGCAAGTTGATTTCCTTCTTAATTTTGTTGCTCCAGGAGCCTGGTGGCAGAGTCTGGAGGCACCTGTCTTACCTGAAGGCACCAGGAAAAGGTGAGCATCTCCAATGCATTGAATACAATGATCAAGAGACCCGCCCCCCAGCCACCTGTAACTCTGGCCCCGGGGACCAATCAAAGCCTGCTTTGAAGCAAACCATTCAGACATTTTTAAACTTATTTGACTTCTTACAGACAAGGGGCATTTTTCCTTGGGCCCTATTTAGTTATTTTGTGAGCACGCTGGGTTACATATATTTAACTCTACCCCAGTTTGATGTCATGTCAGAGCTCAGGACTCGGAGACAAGCCCAGCCCCAGCACTAGCCTCGTCTTCATCCTTATCCTAAACCCTGCTTCTTTCTCGCAGACGGGAGTACCTCTCCTTACTCTTTCCCCTTGCTCCACGATGGGGTAAAAAACAAAAGGTATGCTGTTTTTGCTGTATCCCAAAGATTCTGGACCATTGTGTTTTCATTTTCATTTGTCTCCATGTATTTTTTAAATTTTTTCTACCATATGATCCAGTAACTCCACTACTGATTATTTACCTACAGAAAATGAAAACACTGACTCAAAAAGATACGCACCCCTGTGTCTATTGCAGCATTATTTACAGTAGCCAAGATATGGAAGCAACCCAGTAGATGAATGGATAAAGATGTGGTGTACACACACACACACAGACAGAAAGAGAGAGAGAGAACAAGAGAGAGAGAAATATACAGCTATGAAAAGCGATGAGATTGTGTCATTTGTGACAACATGGATGGACCTAGAAAGTATTATACTAAGTGAAATAAGTCAGACCAAGAAAGACAAATGCCATATGATTTCACTCATATGTGGCATCTAAGAAAACAAATGAATAAACAGACAAAAAGCAGAATCAGACCTACAAAGAGGACACATGGATGGTTGCCAGAGGGGAGAGGGTCTGGGGGGGGCGGCGGATGAGCAAAATGGGTGAAGAGGAGTGGGTGATAGAAGCTGCCAGCTATGGAAAGAATAAGTCCCGGGACTAAAAGGCACAGCACAAGGAGTGTATTCGATGATGTTGTGTTGACAGTGACAGATGGTAGGCTGCGCTTGTGGTGTACCCAAAAATAATGTAACATGCTGTGTCAGCGATACTCAGGAGAAGTTTTTTTAAAAAGATGAAAACAGAAAAAAAATCGAAAGTACACTCTTCCTGAGGTTTTTTCTCCTTATGGTAATTATGACCATGACCCTATTTGTGTCAAGTCTCTGAAGCTGGACAAGATGAGCTCCAAAGCCTCCTTCTGTCTTCCCAAAGCTCCCTAGTCCTCTCCTTTAGGTGGCCAGACTTGAGCTGTGCTTGCCTCTTTCTGCAAAGGGATTGCAGCCTGTGCTCCTGGCTCAGCCCAGGTGAGAGGCTCCAGCTGTGAAAGAAATCAGAGGTGAGAGGCCACTTATCTCTGAACGCCCGTCTTTCAAAGAGAGTTGACATATTCCAGTGAGGACAGAATCTTTGCACTTCCTCCTAATGGTCCCTGACACCTTGAACTGCAAAATATTGCTGAAAAGTTCATTATTGCCTGTCTCTTTCTCTGTTTCTCTCACTGTCTTGGTCTCTCTCTGTTCAGGGAACAAAGAAAACTTTTAAAAGAGAGAGAGAAAGATCAAAGGATTCTTAATTTTTTGATATGTCTACTGAGCCCGAACACAGACTGGGGGGTGGGGTGGGGGCGGGGCCAGCTGGACTCCGAAACGGAGCCTAGGAGCAGCGAACATCAGATAGTAGTTCTTCTAGGAGGAAAAAGACCTGTCACCTCTAATTACCTTCCATGGCCCTTGCTGGATGCTACCCCAGAAACGGAGTACTTTGCTGTGTAGAAATAGCATCTTCACCTTTCTGCATTTACACCAATGCAATAATCCGCGAGCAAGGAAGTCAAAGGCGAATTTGAATCAGTTTGCCATTCCTCCAAGAAATTATGTAACAACAAGCTCAGCCTCTGTTAGCTATCTTTTCCATCATCTTCATAACTCAAACACAAAACTGTGATCAACCAGAGAGCCCTGGGTTCGTTTCTTACCATCTTTGTAACCAAATCTCATAAACGCAATGGTTTAAAAACATCCGGCGGGTATCTCTGAATCAGGAAAAATGCTCATGAGTTTTATTTTCCTTTTTTCTGTTTTCTACGTTTTCCATATAAGAGGCAAGCATTCCTTTGGTGAGTCAGGAGAAATGAAGTAAAATAAATCCTACAAAGGGGCATGGTAAAGTCTTTTTAAAGGCAACTCGGACATGTAATGACATCTTCCTAGGCAGTCCTCACAAGGCGTACCTGCAGACTCAGCAGCATTATACCCACTTGACAGATGGGAGATTGGGGAGGTAACTTGCCTTGTCCTGAGCATATCAGACACCCCAGGCCTGCACTAGGCGCAGGGGTTCAGAGTGGATCAAAACAGGTAGAGGCATTATTTGCATTTCAAGACAGATGTAGGGATGCCTGGGTGGCTCAGATGGTTAAGCGTCTGCCTTCGGCTCAGGTCATGATCTCCAGGTCCTGGGATCGAGCCCCATGTTGGGCTCCCAGCTCAGCAAGGAGTCTCCTTCTCCCTCTGCCTGTCAGATTAGAGACAAATGAAACTTTCTGAAAAAGTGCTGTTTCGCCTTGGACTCATCCAATCTGAGGAAGAATTAATAAGAGAGCGAGAGAGAGCGAGAGCGCCAGCCAGACAGCGCGAGCATTTGTAAAGATCCTAAATATGAACATTTTCTAACTTCAAGGTCAGCTGAGCTCTTCCCAGTGTATTCAACCTGACTGTCTCTCCACTCCTGGTTAGATAATTCCTAAATAAATAACCCCAAAGGGGCCATAGCCAATATCATCCCTACGATTTTTGGTTTGTTTTGTTTTGAACCCTAAAGAACATATAAATCAATTTTCCTGCAGGTGGTTCCTGAAAATATAGGAGTGGAGAAAATCCAAATAAATTCTTTTTCACTTTATTATTAAAAACAAAACAAACGAACAAACAATAACCACCACAAAACCCCAGTATGCTCCGAATATGGCTTAAGGAATCTCTGGCTTCATTTGTCAGAACCAATTTTCCCATTTATATAAACCTCCAGACCCCCTAAGTGGATGGCCTAGAGCCCTACCCATTCCTGAGTGCATAGAATTGATTACACCTAATTCCAATAGAATGCACTGGCATGTTGGGTTTTGTGGGGTTTGTTTTGTTTTGTTTTTTGCTTCTTTCTTTTGTTTTTGTATCTATTTTTTATTTTAAAAAATGGACGTGAGCAAGGGTGGCTTTCAAGTCGACACCGAAAGGCAAGCACGTGGGCCTGCACCATTTATTCAAACGCATTCTCGGTGAGGTCTGAGCCCTTCAACTCAGGGGCTCCTGTGGAACTGTGTCAGGATTGGAGAGCCTGAAAAGTTCTCCCAGCCCCATGCTTCGCCACATTATGCTCTCAAGTCACAGTTCAAGTCCAGTTGTCTGAAGTTGATTCAATTCAATGGAGTGAGACCCGTCACGCAGTGTGGGCAGTCCGACCCCATTATTCTTCTCCAGCAAAGTGGGCACACCAGGTTTGGAAACTTTTGACCTGTATCCTGAACACTCAAAATCCAATTTCGCAGGCTTCTTCCCTGAAAAAAACAGGACAAGAAGCGAAGGGCTGCAGATGGTGAGACTAAGGGGATGTGTTTTTTCTTTCCTTTCTTTCTCTTCTCCCCTTTAGAAAGCAAAACGACTCCTTATTGGGATGCACAGTTTCAACTTTGTCCAGCTACCGGAGGATTAGAAGGAATGTTGTCCCCAGCATAGCTGGGGTGTCCAGCACCCAGCACTTAGGGAACTGTGTTTCCCTCTCGATAGTCTCATTGTCCTGATTCCCACGGGAACACACCTTCCGTGCAATTCTGATTTTATTTCTTCCTCTTAATTTCTTTGACTTGTTGCCATGGCTTTCATTAATGCACGGGATGGAAGTCACAAGGTATAGGAGAAGGCGGGCGTGCCTGGGCGGTCCAGTCTTGCTTTCCTGACTTTCTCTCCTCTCTTGGTTTCCATGACACCGTGTTCTCTTGGTTACTCTTCTTCACTCGTCCAGCTAGAACTCCTGACTCCTTCTGATCACCTTCATGGATTCCCTTCTACCTACATCTCACTTGTTGTAGATTCTGTCCTGGATCATCTCATAAACTCCCGAGCACTTGAATCCGTAAGTCAATCCACATACCCCCAGCTACTAGCTGGACTTCTCCACCTGGGTAACTCACAGACACCACACATTCAGTTCATCCCTAGCTAAAGCTGCCACTCCCTCACGTCCTCAATAAAGTGTAAGCAGGCAGCCAAAATTTGGTGGCACAGTATCATGACAAGGAGCAATGTTTTATCAGCTTCACTGCTGGCAGGCTGGACGCTCTTTGAGAGCAGCCTGGCTTGAATCCCCAGACCTTTGCGTGGGAACTGGACATTGTTCCTTCTCTTCGTGCAGTGAATGGATTCAGGTCACCCCTGCTAATTTTCTTCTTGCCTGTGGACTCAGAATCAGTTGCAGACTTAATTTACCCTTTAGTGGACAAGCGGTAGACAACTTGGCATCTTCAGAGTGAAGTGACTCTTTTTGATGTTTCTGGAGGTACTTTTGGTCCCGGATGCCAGGAAACCTGATGGTAGTGATTTGGGTCATCTTTGAGAACCTGGATCAAAATGTGCTCCTTTGAGACATATCACGAATCTCTCCTATGGAGTCTCTTGACTTCTTTGCTGGGATACCTTGGAATCTATAGGAAGACATGTCCATAACAATGATCCTTACTGGTTTTCACATAAGGAGATGAAGGCTTAGGTCTATAGAGCAGGTCGGGGTAGTGTGGGATTTGTTACCCAATGATCAGAACCCCAGGACTTAGTTACTACATTGGAACACTTCTAATGGTTCTCTCTGGTGGAACCATCTTCTAAATCAATTTATTTCTCTCCAGTCTAATTGCCATAGCTTTATTCCAAGACCTCTATTTCTTGCCTAGATTATAGGAGTAGTGTCTTTGTTCTTCAGTCTTTCCCATCTTTCTCCAGTCCATCTTCCTGTTATCTTTCTAAAATCAAGATTTAATGTGCTATTTCCCTTTGGCCATAGTGCTTTACAAAACCTAGGCCATTATTTTTTGTTTTCTAGTATGGAGGTAAAGTTCATATAACATAAAATTAATCATTTTATTTTAAAGATTTTTTTTTAAGTAATCTCTACACCCAGTGTGGGTCTTGAACAACCCTGAGATCAAGAGTCACATGTTCTACTGACTGAGCCAGCCAGGTGCCGCCAAAATGGACCATTTTAAAGTATACAATCCAGTACATTCACAGTATTTTGGAGCCATCACCTCCATCTCAATCTGACACATTTTTTCACCCCAAAATGGAAGTCCACACCCATTAGGCAGTGTTTCTCCTTTTCCAACCCTGTCAGCCCCTGGCACCGCTAATCTGTTTTCTGACTCTATGGATTTAGCTATTCAGGATATTGTATATAATGGAATCATACCATATGTGACCTTTTATGTCTGGCCTCTTTAATATTTTCAAGGTTCATCCACGATGCAGTCTGTCTCAGTACTTTATTCATTTTTGTGACCAAATAATATCCCATCCCAGTATATATCCCACTTGCTTATCGGTTGATGGGCATTTGGGTTGGGTCTACCTCTTGACTCTGAATAGTGCTGCTGCAAACATTCATGCACACGTTTTGGTTTGAACACCTGTTTTTAGTTCTTCTGAGGATGAAGTTGGATCATATGGTGATCCTGGGTCACCTGCTGAGGAACCGCTGGACTGTTTTCCACAGCAGCTGTCCCAGGCTACATTCCCACCAGCAAAGCACAAGGGTTCCAACGTTTCCACAATTGGTATTTCCCATTTTTGTTTGTTTGTTTTGCTCCTTAAGTTATAGCTGTATTGGTTTCCTAGGGTTGCCGTAATAAAGTTACATAAACTGAGTGACTTAGGACTTTGGGTGGATCCCTTTCCTCCTACCTTTCTTCTTGGGCAAAAGGGAGAGCATGGATAGAATCATCCCAGGGTTTCTTTCGGGGTTCACACTGTGTGATCCTAAGGCCACAAAGTTGTCCTATCCTTGAGGTTACCTATGGTCATGTGTGCGCACGTGTGCACGCGCACACACACACACACATTCACTGCTTGTGGTAGGGTTTCCACTCTGAGATGCAACTGTCAGCTGCAAGGATTTCCCATGCAGGGTGCTGGGATAGAAATCCCCTCAAGGTAGAGAGGCGTGGATGCAGGGACACTGTGGCCCTCAGGCTAGTCACCTCTGAGAAAAAGCAACTTGCTGTAGGAATATTACCATTCTTCTCATGTGCTACAAGCCAGAGGACTGGGAAGCCTTTGCTATTAGAAGGCAGGACGGTCCAATTGAAATAAAATCCTTCTGGACCTGAACAGAAGTTGCAGCTGTATGCATTATCTTCCGTCTCTGTGAAGCATTGGCTGGAACTCCTGTCCTTGTTGGGGGTGTCTCCTTACCCTTAGAACTCCCGGTAAGCCAGACTTCTTTCGGAGGCTCTATCCGTAGGGTCTGGTCGGGAGACAGAATTCACACCAGTTATCTTAACAGAGGGAATTTAATAGAAAGAATTATTAACTAGGTGTTGAACTAAAAAGGCAAGGAGAACACAGAGATACCACAGGTGGAAAGTAGCTCCAACCCGTAGGGCTGGAGGAACAAAGATAAGAGGTTGGAATTATTAAAATTTAAAGGCTTGGAGGAGGAGTTCTGCCCCGCTGGGACTCAGACTGAGTGCATGGTCTGGCTGGTGCCGAATCTCTGAGCTCAGAAGAGGGGCGGCACTCTTATCGGAGGAGGGGGCGCTGGCCAGCTGGGGCTTGAGTCTCCGAGGCAGTGTCATGAGGCTGGTTCTGTGAGTCTTGGAGAAACGGAAAAGCGGAATCCTTTGCTGCTACTGGAACACACCGCTGCAGCCGGAGCAGAGGAGCTAGGCTGGGATGACGCAGATGGAAACAGAAAGCAGAGAGGGAACCAGCAGTAGCCTGACAGGCAGGAGCAGCTCCCTGCTTCCTCTCCAGCTTTGCAGGGTCCTCTGGGACCCCTGTTTGCAGAGCCTAACCGGGAGCCGCTTAGCAAAGCAGCAGTGTGGTTTGCTCAACCTCTGTGGCAGAGCGAAGGGTCTATAAAAGTAGGTTTGAGACTCAGAGGCAGTAGCCTGTTACCTGGTCCTGAGGCCCCCTCGAAACCAAGGGGCCTCCTCGATGCTCCTGCAGCCCCTCGAAGCCTGCCATTCATGAATCATCTTCATAGCTCTCTCTTCTCCTTTTGGCAATGAGCCATTTGAGAGCAAGGGTCAGATTTCATTTTCCTCCGTGTTCTCAAATACTCCGGCACCGTATCATAGTAGATGTTCATTAAATGGCTATTGAATGGCTGCGGGGGTGAGTGAATGGACACAGCAAGCAAGAGAACAAGGAACCCAAGAGAATGGAGCCAAGATGAAAGATGTCAAACCACACGGGTGACGGTAGTATCTGATACCTTGGACCGGCACTTGTTCCCTGCACTTGGGTTTTCAGGACTTGTGGCCAAAGAGGTGGCGAGTTCAGAGAAGGCCGCGGTGTACAAAGCCATCCACCCATGGGGGGTGGGGGTGGGGGATTATCAGACACCTGCCAGGACCAAGGTGCGGAGAAAATGCTCAGCAACGGGGAAGCACATCCGCAGAGCCCGGGACAAAAGCGGGAGGGTGAAGGCAGGAGGGGCACCAGAACGCGGACCCTTCAGAGCCGGGAGCCAGCCTGTTCTTCAGCTCCGATGCTTAACAGTCAAACTCTGTTCAGCCTCAGTCCACAAGTCACTCCCTGTAGCTTTCCTCTGCCTGAAACTCCAGCCTCTACCCACCTGATTAATTCTTAATCATCCAGAAAAACTCAAGCCAGTTGTCTCTTCTTCCGGTAGTTTTGCTTCCCAAGCTGCTGCCTCTCTTACGCATCTGTAGCTCCCCATCCTTCTTTCCCCAAAGGTAGCAGACGGTAGTCATTAAACCAGGGTCTGGAGCCCAGATGCAAACAAAGCCAGACATCCTCAGTTGCCAGTTTCCAGCTGAGCGTTACTTCTTGTCCCTACCTCAGTTTCCTCCTTTGTAAAGTAGTCCTCGTGGTGCTCCCTGCTGTAGAGTGTATCTGGGACCATTACAGTCCGTAAGGCATTTAAATTGCTTTAGACATTGGCTAGCCCGGAGAATGTGATCACAAGCACTGATGGTTAGTGTGATTATCACACTGTATTATATAATTGCTTCTTCCAGTGAAATCTCTCTTGCTACGTCTTGGCAGGGATTTTGGCTCATTCACCATTGTCTTCCCAGGGCCTGGTATGTAGTAGGTGTTCAGTGAACACCAGAGATAAACCAGAGAGCATGAAAACGTTCAAATTTTGATTAAGTGGTTTGCCCAAGGCATCACTGGTTTCCTTAGCGGAACTGCCTGTCTAATAAAGAATTCACAGAAAATTTGTGTTGTTGCTGAAAATGTTTCTACGTTGGAGAAACATATTTTCCTGTAAGAACAGTCTAGTTAGGGTAAACATGATTAAGACTTTCTTGAGAAACTGCCTGCAGGTCGACACAGCAAGCATCAGAGCCCCGATAGGACCATAAATGCAGATGATATTAGGCAGGGCTCTTTTGTTTGATAGGGATAGAAACTCAACTGGAAAAAAAAAAAAAACCCTTTGGTTTGTTGAAGGGTCCTGGGATGTTGAGTAGCTGTGCGGAGAGTGCTGGGCCTGGGGTTCACCTGGAACCAGGGGCTTTCACTCTCTTGTCTCTTACTCCAGCTGGTCTTCCTCTGGATTTCACTGTTTGGTTTTACTTGTTCCCAAATATCCTAGAACGTAAGTGATGCTAGGACAGGGACTCTGTAGTCGTGTCCTAGGGCCGCTGTAACAAATGACCACAAACAGCATGGACTTAGTCTCCTACAGTTCTGGGGGTTCTAAGTCCGAAATGAGTCTCCATGGTGACGGGGCTACCACGAAGGTGTCAATGGGGCTGAGTTCCTTCTGAAGCCCCTGAATCGTGGTTTCCTTGCCTTTTCCATTCTCCAGAGGCTGCCCATATTCCTTGGCTTGTGGTGCTCTCCCCAGTTGCAAGGCCAGCAGCTTCAAAGGCAGCATCTTCAAATCCGACTTTCTGACACTGAACCTGCTGTCTGTTTCTTGTAAGAACCTCTGTGATTCCACTGTGAATGTAATACTCTGTGAAGAATCCAGGATAATTTCTCCATCACAAGATTTTCACACCTGCAAAGTCCCTTTTGTGATATAGGGTAATACGTTCACAGGGTTCCAGGGATCTAAGTACGGATATCTTTTTTCGACAAGGCATGGGGAGGTAGGGGGTGGCATCATTTGTTTCCAGAATCATCAAAATGTCTAGAGTACAGTAGTATGAAAAATGTCATTGATCGGATGGGTAAGAGTGAAGATACCTCTCTGCATATCATCTTGGATATCTCCCTTCAAACAGGCTTCCTCTCTGTGCAGGAAAACATGGCAGTCAATAATTCTTCAACCTTATGACCCCCCTCCACTATGATCCCGGGATGCTTGATTCCCTTCTAAGTTCCCTTTGAAAAATCTTGGGAGAATGATTCTGATCAGCCCCAATTGGTTCAGGCCTGTGGACCAGCTACCTGCCGTAGGTAAGAGTGGTTATTCATGGTGGTTCTGCAGCCTGGTTACTCTAAGAATAGAAATGGCCATGTAAATACTGGGGTGTTTTACTTTAGCATATAAAGGGTTATTTTTGGACATATGGAATAGTTCATCTCCATGATATAGATGATGTAGGAAAATGTGAGAGGCCTGTACCTTTCTGGAAAGACAATCATCTGAAAGTTGCTACTTTTTAAATGTGTGCCCCTCATTCCCTATAGGAATTTATTATCCTCACTGTTGCCTAAAAATAGATCATTGCGGGAGAACGTCTCTGGTTATGCTTCTGGTTATGACTGTTCTAGATTGGTGGGGGGTTTTTCGTGTGTTTTTTTGTTAATTTTTTTTATTTTAATTCAGGTACAGTTAACATGCAGTGTTATATTAGTTTCAGGTGTACAATATGTTGATTCAACAATTCTATACATTACTCAGTGCTCATCTCGATAAGTGTACTCTTAATCCCCATCACCTATTTAGCCCACCCCCCTCCACCTTCTTTCTGGTAACCATCACTTTGTTCTCTGTAGTTGAGTCTGTTTCTTGGTTTGTCTGTCTCTCTCTCTTTTTTTTTTTCCTTTTGTTCATTTGTTCTGTTTCTTAAATTCCAATAGCAACCTCTTTCTAGATATGTCTCCTGAGACAAGGGACACAAAAGCAAAAATAAACTATTGGGACCACATCAAAATAAAAAGCTTCTACGCAACAAAGGAAACAAATTAACAGAACTAAAAGGCAACTTACAGAATGGAAGAAGATATTTGCAAACAACATATCCGATAAAGGGTTAGTATCCAAAATATATAAAGAACTTATACAACTCAACACCAAAAAACACAAATGACCCAATTAAAAAATGGGCAGAAAACATGAACAGACATTTCTCCAAAGAAGACATCCAGATGGCCAACAGACAGATGAAAAGATGCTGAACATCAGTCATCAGGGAAATGCAAATCAAAACTACAATGAGCTATCCCCTCACACCTGTCAGAATGACTAAGATCAGTGGTTTTTAATTCTGTCAGACTCAATGCTTCCCCTTATTAAAAGTAATATCTGACTCCCCTTTTGTAATCTGAAGTAAAATTCGTAAATAATATGTACACTTGCACAATTTTGGAAACAAATGTTCAAGGTGTAATATGAAAGAGAATTTAAAAAGGTTATTTATAATAAGATAACTTTTATTTCAATATGTCAATTATCGGGCATAGCTACACCATAAATAAGATAGCAAACTCCTTCATAAAATTCCAAAATGCTGGTAGGTTGCACTACCATCTGCGTTAAAAACCACTTCCCTTGATAAATAGGCATTGTTAATGTATGACTAACCTCTATCCTAACACATGCCGGATAACTTCTATCAGAAATTCTTCCGATGCGTCATGGCACTTACTCCCACCTGAAGCTATCTTGTTTGATTATTTTTTGACCCATTTATTGGCACAGTCCTCTACTTGAACATAAGCTCCACGGCATTGGGAATCCTGTCTTGTCTTTTTCAGTGCCCAGCACACAGTAGAAGCTTAATATATATCTGCTGAAGAAATGAATCCTCCTTTTGACAAATCAAAGTACTTCAAAGCCAGAAAGACCCTTTCTGGTCATCTGATTTGATGACCCCAGACCAAGGGAGGGAGGAATAGACTTGCCCTTGGTGACACGGTTGGTAGAGTGGAAGGGCCTGGGTCTCCCGACTCCCAGTCCGTGCCCTGCATGCAGGCATCATGCCCATATGGCTTAAGTGTATCCTTCAATAACCGAACAGAGAGATTTTCATTCAGTGACATGAATACTTCTCTTTATCCTAATTAGTCAGGCAATTGGGATTTAAACATGATCACTTCTAATGAAGACAAGCAATCTTTAGTCTATACTAGCTGGCATGTGAGACCTTGCATTTTTTTCTTACTTTTTCTGCCAGCCTCCCATATCTGTCCTATATAACCTCAAACTGCCCACTCTGGGGTGCTAAAGTAGCACTTCTTCTACAACAGTTAACCAATACAATACAGCAAGTGTGTTTTATTTGTTTATTTATTTTCTGATCAACCTTCCAGCAGGTCAAATTTCTTGTTGAGAAGAAAGCCAGGGTATGCTTTACAGATGGCATGAAAGAGGAAATAATGACAGAGAGAGTACAAATTGCTGAAAATAGCATGTGCCAAGGGCTACTTTGCAGTATTAGTTTATGAATTTTACCAGCTCAGTAATGTTGCAGCAATAGCAAACCACTTGGAGGTTTTCCTTGTTTATTACATTCAAAGAGATGTTGCATCTTAGCATACAAAGCAATATGTAACAGCAGTTGGGTCTGCTTAGATTTGGAAGTGAGCTGAGAGAGCAGTTTGTATTTGCTTTTGATTTCTCTATGCGAGAGGGAGGCAGTGATTACTTGTAGCAAATCTGAAAGTCATATTCTAAAAACCAGAGAAATACAATTGAGAAGGCAATACAGATGCATTTAAGAACGAGTAAGAGCAAGGGGGAGTCAGTGATTTGTTTCTGGAAGCTGCTGACCCATTTATAATTTACTTAAGGCTCAGAAATAAAGCCTGTAAATTCACCTAAAACCAACGTGGGTATGAATTAGTAAAGGAGATATTTCAAGTGTAGCTTAAGCTTGGGACTGAAGAAGTCAGGTTCTGGTTTCTTCCTGAAACGATTGTATTCATCAAGTCTTAAAAAGATCTGGGCTTGTTTCTTGACTCCAAAGAAAGACTTCCTGTACTGGAGAATAGCCCTTCACTCCACCTGCTTTCCAGTAGAGTGAGGGAACCCCCAATTTTTTTTAAATTTTATTTTATTATGTTAGTCACCATACATTACATCATTAGTTTTTTTTT